>NW_907929.1:0-1019 GCF_000209065.1 Trypanosoma cruzi | reverse complement strand
TTGTTTCTATTTTTTGTGCGGGTGCCTGCAGTGACTCTCCCTCCTGTTGCACGATGACTGTGGGAGGGCATGCCTGCCGCTCCTTATACTTCTGGTGTTGTGTAGAAGGAACAACGAGAGAAGGAACGAAGAATTATGCGGATTGATGTATTACTTTGTGTATGCGTATATGTATCGATGTACTTCTGTGGATTATTTCACTATTTCTTCCTTCTATCCTTCTTTTTACGTCGCTCCACATGTGTCTCAGTGTTTGCTTTACTACGGCCACACGCGGGTAGCTTGAGCCGCGGATGTCTTTTTCTTTTTGATGTCATTTTGTGTTGGGCAATAACGCGGGCACGTTTGTCAAGCATCCACTCCCCACGGCATGCTGCCTGATATTTTGGATTCATCCCCGATGTAACGCAGGCACCACCGTCGTGGCAGGCATGGGAATTAAGATGGGACGCGGGGCAGCGAAAGATATTGTGCGGCACATGTGTCTGCTGCATTTGTTCTGTCGAGGAGGTCTTCAATGTGGAAGAAGAGGGATGCACATTGTACGATTCCGAGGCTTGGAGGAGTTATTGCCCTGCCCCTCTTTTATTATTATTTTGTATGATGCCTGGTTCCCACCCGTGTCCGCCTCGATTTGCCTCCCTGAGTGGAGCTGCGCCGTGGCCATCCTTTTGGTTGTTTGCAGGAGGAAAAACACATTGCAAGCGACGAAACCACAAGTCATGCATGCGGCGTCCAGGGAGGTACGTATTTGAGGTGGGGTGCACATATGTGGATGTCATGTGGGACGAAGCGGGGGTTGACTGCCCAACCGTCACTCCTTTTCTGGAGAGTGTGCTCCCCTTTTTGATTTGTTGCCCTTTTGCCTCAAGGCACGGTGGGATTGGACAGCACCGTCCCACGAAAGGTCCTGCACACATACACACTCTCATGCCACTGTCGCCCCCGGAGTGGGGTGTAAAACCCAAATTTTACCTGCCTTTTGCATTGACGCAATTATTTATTTATTAACTGACGCC
>NW_907928.1:0-1019 GCF_000209065.1 Trypanosoma cruzi | reverse complement strand
AAGGCCTGGACACTCTGTGGAGCCAAAAAGATAGAAACCACGGGCTGGCGCGGGCACAGCTAAGCGCCATGGGAGAAACCTCTCAGCTCATCCCATGGAAAACACTTCACCAACGTCACTGCAACATTAGCCTCTTGCTTCGTGGGTGTGTCACTTCTCTCTTCACTCCGTGCCAGCCTCCGTCCAATTCCCCGCCCAGCAGTACTACACGTCACATGGCGCTGCCTCCGCACAATCACGCTTCGCGGCCAATCATCGTGACGCGCCTCCAACCGCAGTCGCATCCAGCCTCGAAAGCCCTCGCACCCTCTTCCGGCCTCCTGTGTGTCGAGAGAAGACGCCTCTCTCGCGGTCTTCGCGTCCTCCCCAATAAAGCTCTGCAGTTGTGCCCAAACATCACCGGGTCTCTTGTCAAGAAGGAAACTGTCTGTGACGTGACCAATGTGAGCATACACAAATTTAAAAAACGGTTTATAGGCTCTCTGGAGTGCCCTGCGTGCGCCCGCATGTACGATGGGAACACACACGGTGCGAGTCGGGCGAGATCATCGTTCCAGCTCGCATCTCCGCCAGGTGAGTCGTTGACGGCTCCATCCCGCTTCACGACAGGTAGAATAAAATGGCACACGTAAGTGGCTGTGCTCTGCATTCACATGTGTTCCTCCTTTTGAGTCCAGCGTCGTCAGGTGGTGGAAAGAGAAGAGACGTATTAGCATTCTTCCATTTGCTGCTGCTGCCGCCTCATTTCCCGTAAGGAGCCACTGAACCCTCTCTCCTTGGCGATAAAGGGTCCTCACGCATGGGATGCATCCTGCCTCGTGTGGCATGAGGAACAGCAGAGAGTCCCCAACGTTGCCAATGCGGGATTGACCGTCCAGTGCGGTGAATACAACACGCTGGATCTGTCGGAGGATCGTCGTGCACACTTCAGTCCGCCCGTGGCGGATACAATCCTCGGGCAGCCACATCTGTGCAGAACAGAACACCCTTTTTGGAGAAACGCGAGCAGCTCCACCGAC
>NW_907927.1:0-1019 GCF_000209065.1 Trypanosoma cruzi | reverse complement strand
TTTTCCATTATGAATGTGGGGGTCAGAGACGCTCTCTGTTACTATCTGTTTGCGTGTTCACACACTGGACACCAAACAACCCTGAATTATCCGCTGCTTGGGGGATTTCGCGAGCTCTTGCCCACACGGGTGCTGCACTCGGCTGATCGTTTTCGAGCGGCTGCTGCATCACACGTCGTGGTCTAAATTTTTGTTTCCAATTATGAATGATGGGGGTCAGAGGCACTCTCTGTTAATATCTGTTTGCGTGTTCACACACTGGACGCCAAACAACCCTGAATTATCCGCTGCTTGGGGGAATTTCGCGAGCTCTTGCCCACACGGGTGCTGCACTCGGCTGATCGTTTTCGAGCGGCTGCTGCATCACACGTCGTGGTCTAAATTTTTGTTTCCAATTATGAATGGTGGGGGTCAGAGGTACTCTCTGTCAATATCTGTTTGCGTGTTCACATACTGGACACCAAACAACCCTGAATTATCCGCTGCTTGGAGGAATTTCGCGAGCTCTTGCCCACACGGGTACTGCACTCGGCTGATCGTTTTCGAGCGGCTGCTGCATCACACGTCGTGGTCTAAATTTTTGTTTCCGATTGTGAATGGTGGGGGTCAGAGGCACTGTCTGTCAATATCGGTTTGCGTGTTCATGCACTGGACACCAAACAACCCTGAATTATCCGCTGCTTGGAGGAATTTCGCGAGCTCTTGCCCACGAGGGTGCTGCACTCGGCTGATCGTTTTCGAGCGGCTGCTGCATCACACGTCGTGGTCTAAATTTTTGTTTCCAATTATGAATGATGGGGGTCAGAGGCACTCTCTGTTAATATCTGTTTGCGTGTTCACACACTGGACACCAAACAACCCTGAATTATCCGCTGCTTGGGGGAATTTCGCGAGCTCTTGCCCACACGGGTGCTGCACTCGGCTGATCGTTTTCGAGCGGCTGCTGCATCACACGTCGTGGTCTAAATTTTTGTTTCCAATTATGAATGGTGGGGGTCAGAGGTACTCTCTGTCAATAT
>NW_907926.1:0-1019 GCF_000209065.1 Trypanosoma cruzi | reverse complement strand
GCCAATAATTGTATGCACTCCGGATGTCAAAGACGACCCCGGAAGAGCCGTTATTCCATACAGGTAAGGGCCACATAGTGACGTCAAATGCACTGAATCGACGTTTCTCTTCTTCTGGACCAGAAGTATTGCCCAATGGAGAGGTGCGAGAAGTTAAAGGCATCGAGGGTAGAAAATGCGGTCTCCCAACATTGTCGCGAGAAGTCGGGGGAATAACCGGCCGTCTCTGACCCGTCGGGCTTTGTCGGAGCGCACTTATAGGCATGCCCCCAGCCATCAAGAGATGCGTTTGATGCGATTGTGTAGGAACGCCATCCTTGGCGGTGTTTAGACGCGTGACAGGTCCATCTGCCAGACCTCTCCGAGTGGCGGGGGCCTCGTCCCGCCGTCTTTGCATTCCGCGCGGCTTGGTACGCATCTCGTGTAGTAAGGTGCGACTCGCAGTCCTGTAGTTGAGCTGAGAGCTCTCCCAAGTGAAATTTGCGCTCCTGCAATTGGGCGCGGGTCGCTTCCAACTGTTGTTGTAGTTCTCTAACCTGGTTGCTTGCCCCGGCAATGTTAGATTCGCGGATCGATAGATTGTTATGCGCCTCCTCAACTTGCCAATTTAGCTGAGCATTCCGATTCTGCACGTCCGCAATGGCGTTAGCGTGGTCAGCGTTCAATCACTCCCTTTCAGCAGTGATGAGCCCTTGTTGGACCCCTAACTTCCGGGCTGCCCCCATAGCGGGCAGGAGCACCCGGGTCTCAAAATTAGGGATCTGAGGCGCCCGGAGATTTGCAACATGTCCTGTAAGGGTTACATCCTGCCACGGTTTGGCGGTGGATTCAGGGATGAAGCATAAATCTGTCGTAGAGGCGGCCACAGTCAGCGTCTCCTCCGAGACGTGGGTTTCATTAATGAACGTCATCTGCACCTGGGTATCGCCATGTTGGCGTACCAATTCCCAGAGACGGGCAACAATATCACACCACTTGGAGGCTGTGTATGGAACCAGTGCCATTTCTTACAACTACCT
>NW_907925.1:0-1019 GCF_000209065.1 Trypanosoma cruzi | reverse complement strand
AGCAGCAGCACAAGAGCGCAAGGACCAACACGGCGCCTCACCGTCATCATCGCAGTCATCGTCACCCGTAGTGGAGTCGCTGGAGCCAGTCAGCTTATCCGTGAGGCAGAACAAAAAGAATGCAACAAGAGGGAGAGGGACGAAGTGCAGCGGATACAGCGAGAGAGAGAGCAGACAACATGCGGAAAGGGCAGCAGTCCCGGCAGCACATTTCACACACCACGAGACGGCATCCACGCAAGAAAGGCACACAACGCCAGCAGCCACCCACCATGCAGGAGGAGAAGATATCCACCACCATATTCTCCCAGCTCATTCACACAGCCAACGGGAAATGGCAAAAACCCACGGCCACCACACAACGCACACGGAGCGAGCACCCACCACACCAGCCACACGCGCCAGTGGACCCTCATCCATCCATGACGCGGCAACAAAATTTCCAGCCATCCCGCCCTCAATGGGACACGGAGCCCAACTCAACGCAGTCACACGCGGTGCACCACACCCGCAGGAAAGGAGACTCGGGCTGCGCACTCCCTCTCCCTCCTCCCTTCTCCTCATGGCAACGGAGGAAGACAACAGCCGCCACACGCAACTGCCAGCATGCACTGCAAAAGAAGCATTCAAATCCACTGCAATGTGCATCTTGTGTGTGTGTGCCTGCAGAAACACAAAGCATAAAAGTAGAAAAAAGAGAGCAGAGTATGTGGAGAGACGCAAAAAAATGTACAGCGGAGGTGCGTGGCGGAAGCAACAAGAAGAAGACCGCTCAAACTCACGACTGCACTGCAGTCCAGGCAGTGGCAATTCACACAAGATTTGTTTAAAACAAAAAACAAAAAAAAACCTTCCCCTTTATCTTATACAAACCCCATCACACAAAATAATTATAAATAAAAAAAGAAATCATCCATTACTGTTCCACACAAATTTAAAAAGCTGCCGGCTGCCGTGTGGCCACACCACACTGTCTGCATATATTTTGCCCAAAAAAAAACTTGAAAACGTATTTAAAT
>NW_907924.1:0-1019 GCF_000209065.1 Trypanosoma cruzi | reverse complement strand
TTTTTCCGGACTTTGGGCGGCCACCATCTGTCTATGGCGGTTTGTGTGAGTGAGCACGTGCGGATGAGGGTCAGGGCGTATGGAATGGGGGAATGGCTTGAGGAAAGGGGAATTTGATTTGGAGGGTATTTGGACCAGATTCATTTGGCTGCGGTGGACACATGCACGACGGATGTGTTTCTGCATAATTGGGGAGGATGCGACAGGATTTTCCGAAGTGGCCCGTCAATGCAATTCGGGTTTCATGGCACTGAGGCACAGTGGTCTTCCTGCAATGGCTGGTGACGGCCCCTAGTGGACCGGCGTATTTATGCTGCTGCTGCTGCTCGAGGAGGCGTAGAAGTGCGATTTGAGGTGTGCGGCGGAAGGGCCACACATCCCGCAGTGACGGTTGTCGTTGGCCCACCGGGTGCCTCTGAAGGTTTTGTTGGATGCAACGTCCTTATGCCCGTCTCCGGATGGCGGCATCCCTGATGCAGCCAACGAACGGGGCTGGGAGCGACGGTGAGACGCAAGCACGTGTGGATGTTCGGAGCGGCCGGCACACCGCACGCTGAGGGCATGGCACGGTGAGGGCCGGACCTAGAAAAGGGACACCGCGTGGGACGTCAACCTTCACTGCAGCGACCGCCACCGAATTCGGATTTGCTCGCACCTTCTGCTGTCCCTCTTCCTCCCCTCACTTCTGTGCCGAGGACTGTGCCGCGGGATCCAGCAGCGCGATGTTTGGCCGCAGGAACATGGCCCGAACAACTGATGTGTGTGTGTGGGGGTGGGGATGTGCACTGCGACGAGAAGGAAGAAAATGTTGCGAGACGAACACCACCACCACCAGACCGGAGTGAAGTTGTGTTTTGTCCACTTGCGCGAGGGCGGCCTGCCACCTGGTCGGTTAGGAGGATTATTTTTTTGCGTTGTTGCGCTCTCTTTATATTCCGCTGCGTTTTCTTGCGGACCTGCGAGGGGAGATTTGCAAGAAATTCCTGCGAGGCGTCCGTGCCGCCATCGGAAAAGCGGAT
>NW_907923.1:0-1019 GCF_000209065.1 Trypanosoma cruzi | reverse complement strand
CCCACACGGGTGCTGCACTCGGCTGATCGTTTTCGAGCGGCTGCTGCATCACACGTTGTGGTCTAAATTTTTGTTTCCAATTATGAATGATGGGAGTCAGAGGCACTCTCTGTCAATATCTGTTTGCGTGTTCACACACTGGACACCAAACAACCCTTGAATTATCCGCTGCTTGGGGGAATTTCGCGAGCTCTTGCCCACACGGGTGCTGCACTCGGCTGATCGTTTTCGAGCGGCCGCTGCATCACACGTTGTGGTCTAAATTTTTGTTTCCGATTGTGTATGGTGGGAGTCAGAGGCACTCTCTGTCAATATCTGTTTGCGTGTTCACACACTGGACACCAAACAACCCTGAATTATCCGCTGCTTGGAGGAATTTCGCGAGCTCTTGCCCACACGGGTGCTGCACTCGGCTGATCGTTTTCGAGCGGCTGCTACATCACACGTTGTGGTCTAAATTTTTGTTTCCGATTGTGTATGGTGGGAGTCAGAGGCACTCTCTGTCAATATCTGTTTGCGTGTTCACACACTGGACACCAAACAACCCTGAATTATCCGCTGCTTGGAGGAATTTCGCGAGCTCTTGCCCACACGGGTGCTGCACTCGGCTGATCGTTTTCGAGCGGCTGCTACATCACACGTTGTGGTCTAAATTTTTGTTTCCAATTATGAATGGTGGGGGTCAGAGGCACTCTCTGTCAATATCTGTTTGCGTGTTCACACACTGGACACCAAACAACCCTGAATTATCCGCTGCTTGGGGGAATTTCGCGAGCTCTTGCCCACACGGGTGCTGCACTCGGCTGATCGTTTTCGAGCGGCCGCTGCATCACACGTTGTGGTCTAAATTTTTGTTTCCGATTGTGTATGGTGGGAGTCAGAGGCACTCTCTGTCAATATCTGTTTGCGTGTTCACACACTGGACACCAAACAACCCTGAATTATCCGCTGCTTGGAGGAATTTCGCGAGCTCTTGCCCACACGGAAGCTGCACTCGGCTGATCGTTTTCGAGCGGCTG
>NW_907922.1:0-1019 GCF_000209065.1 Trypanosoma cruzi | reverse complement strand
CCAGAGCAGCGCTGCCACGGCAGCAGCGAGAAAAGCACCGGCGGCCACCCAAGGCTGCGCGACGGCGCCGGTAGCGTCAATGGACCCCGATTCATTTGTCTCATTCTCCTGTGCGGCCACCACCAGCTGGAAGCACAGCAGGGCGCACACAACGAGGGCCACGGCGAAGCGGTTGAGACGGGTGGCGGACATGGTATCCTTGCGAATTATTGCAATGGTTGCTTTTTGCTGATCCTGCCTGCGTTTTCTTCCGCAGCCCAGAAAGTGCAAGTAAACAGGAGAAGCGGGGAGGAGTGAGGAGTCGGCACAAACAGGATCCCGTCACAGAGCGAGCACAGCACAACAAGACGCAAGCACACACAGGGAAAAGAAGCAACACTGCTCAAAACCGCCAAGGGTACCGGTGCACAAGCGCCTTTGTACCCCACAGGGTGGCTGCTGTAAGGATCCCTCCGCCAACAGCACGCCCAAAGAAACAATTTATATTCACATAAGAACAATGACAGCCAAAAAATATAAAATATATACCAAAAAACACAAACAAAAAGACAAACCAAAGAGTGAAACAAAAAAAAAAAACGAACGATCGAGACAAATAATAATAACCCAGTAAATACCCATGTACAAGACCCAGAGTGTGAGCTGTGTGGATGCGCGTGGGCTGCGGTGTTTGCCGTGTGCACGCCCGCATGCGGGAGATTCCTCTTGACACCAAGTGCCGCCCTGCTACAATTTGCCCCCCAAACTACACACACACACACAGACAGACACACAAAGAGGGCTCTCATCCCCAGAGCAGCGCTGCCACGGCAGCAGCGAGAAAAGCACCGGCGGCCACCCAAGGCTGCGCGACGACGCCGGTAGCGTCAATGGACCCCGATTTATTTGTCTCATTCTCCTGTGCGGCCACCACCAGCTGGAAGCACAGCAGGGCGCACACAACGAGGGCCACGGGCGAAGCGGTTTGAGACGGGTGGCGGACATGGTATCCTTGCGAATTATTGCAATGGTTGCTTTTT
>NW_907920.1:0-1018 GCF_000209065.1 Trypanosoma cruzi | reverse complement strand
AACTGCTCATAGAACTTCTGGTAGTCTTCCTGTTTCTCGGCAATCTCCTCAAAGAGCTCCAGCGCCTTCTTCACAATGTTCTTCCGGATCACCTTAAGAATCTTATTCTGCTGCAGGTTCTCACGCGAAATGTTCAGCGGCAGGTCCTCACTGTCCACCACACCGCGCACGAAGGCAAGCCACTCGGGGCACAGGTCCTCGCAGTTGTCCATGATGAACACGCGGCGCACGTACAGCTTGATGTTGTTGCGCTTCTTGCTGGGCTCAAACATGTCAAACGGCGCGCGCTTCGGCACGAACAGAATTGCGCGGAACTCCAGCTGGCCCTCCACAGAGAAGTGCTTCGTCGACAGCGGCTCCTCCCAGTCGTTCGAGATGGCCTTGTAGAAGGCGGCGTACTCCTCCTTCGTCACATCCTTCGGGTCGCGCGTCCAGAGAGGCTTGTGCTTGTTCTGCACCACAAACTCCTGCGTCACCTCCTTGACCTTCTTCGTCTTCTTCTTCTTCTCCCCCTCCTCCGCGTCGTCCTTCACCTCCTCCACCTTCGGCTCCTCACCCTCCTCATTCTTCGCCGCAGCCGCCTCGTCCTCATCCTCGTCGGTCACCTCCTTCTCCGTCGCCTTCTCCACCATCAGCTCAATGTCATAACCGATGAACTCCGAGTGCTTCTTGATGAGATCCTTCAGACGGCGCTCCTCCAGGTACTCCTGCTGGTCCTCCTTCAGGTGCAAAACAATGCGGGTGCCGCGCTTCAGGTCACAGTCCGGCGTCGGCGTCACGGTGAAAGTGCCGCCAGCAGACGATTCCCACGTGTACGCCTCGTCGTCGTTGTTCTTCGACACAACCGTCACGCGGTCAGCCACAAGGTACGCCGAGTAGAAGCCCACACCGAACTGGCCAATCATGCTCATGTCACCACCGGCCTCCAGCGCCTCCATGAAGGCCTTTGTGCCGGACCGCGCGATCGTGCCCAGATTGTTCACAAGCTCCGCCTTCGTCATGCCAATACCGGTATCCT
>NW_907919.1:0-1018 GCF_000209065.1 Trypanosoma cruzi | reverse complement strand
TCCCATGAACAGTCGCGTTCACGCAGAGGTACTCGTCCATCCACTCACTCCCAGCTGACAGACCAGACAAATAGCCAACAAGCCCGTCAGTAAGAATGGGACAAATACACATGCCCCTTTTCACCGGGTCGATAGTGGCAGTGGGTCTGCACGTTCTTAAGGCTTCATCCAACTCCTGCCACCTCTTCACCACAGTCTTTATCCGCTCCAGCTGCGTAGCCACGTGCACAGCAACAAGACCGCATGACCCCTCACTCCTATTCTCGTACAGCGAAATCAGATCGCCCCCACTGCTATACAACAGGGAACTGGCAGCAGCGTCATCAGCTGCATCGGATATCGGCCCAGCATCATGCACACGTGCACCTTCCCTCACCCAAAGATGAAGCCGACCCCTACCCTTTTTCTCCTCCAAATAAATCGGCGTGGTAACAAGCAGCGCTTCCCTTCCCTCAATGGTTACGGTGGTGAGGCCACAGCGAACGCCATACCCTTTTCGACCATACGAGTTGCCCCACACGCGAGTAATTGGCCTACCACTCATGTCCCAACTTATCCCAGAGTCAATGGATCTGAATACTTCGTATTAGCCGGCAGCGCAAGGAGTAATCAAAATTAGATTTCCTTCCAAGTTCGCGATGGATGGTTCCTTGCAGTTACTACCTGTCGTACCGGACGAGAGCTCCCATGCTTCTATACGCATTTTGAAACGCATGGACAGTACAACACCCCTTCCATCCTTTTCTACTGCCTGCATGGGAAGCACAGGGTAACCGTTCTTCGTCACAACACCCGATCCTCCGCCACCGATCACCCTCTTCAGGAATTGAGTAAGCCCGATGGCCACAGGGTCCATTGCACGGATATCACCCCACATGATTTTCTTCTGCCCACCATCCTCAGTGAGAGTTCCCCGCGTCAGTAAAAGCCTCCAGCCATCTGCATCGGCAACCTGACCCCAGACGTCTTCTTCTCGTAGTCCCCAAGGGCCGTGTAGACACTGTCGCCGCTCACAATT
>NW_907918.1:0-1018 GCF_000209065.1 Trypanosoma cruzi | reverse complement strand
CGCAGTATTTTTGCGTCGTCTCGTTTTTATCTGCGCCACACGTTTTAGGATTTATGTTGATGTGGAGGTCTGGTGCCTTCCGCATGCCTTCTTGGATATGACATGTATAATTTCCGGAGGCCGAGAGCCAATGTTTATTTTTCAACACATATGTGTTTTTGAAACGTTAGTGTTTGCTGCAAGCGACCGTCCTCACGAGACCACGTGACCGTTTTTCTTGTTTGCCCGCAGGGCGTGTTGCTGCTGCCCGTCCCTTTTTTGTCCTCACACCCACATCCGCTCCTGCACTTCACCCTCTTTTTCTCACTTAGATGGTTTATGTGTTCTTGTCTTCTTTATTTGCAAGCGTCTTCGTCATGTTGATCGGCAGGACATGAGTCCTCCGCACGTCGGTGCTTGATGCTCGGCACTGCGCCCGCGAGCCGCCGCTGTGGATGACGCAGCGCTTGCTTACATTCCACGCCGTGTTGTGGACACGTGGAGCCGGCAGGAGTACCTGATTGTGCTGGGCATCCTCTCTGTGGACGAAGAGACGAGGCGAACACGACGCAACCTGCAGCGGACGACGTGCCGGCGGCCCCCCGGAGTGGCGACGAGGGCGAACGACTTCACCGGCGCGATGCTCGTGCTGTGCGTCCTTGGGCGACACTCGTCGCACGGCTATGGATATTCCGCCGCGCTGCTGGAGGAGGCGGCGGCGGTTTTTTTCTCCGAGGGTGCGAGCGAAGGGGAGACGGCTGGAGGAGTTGGGTGTCGATCGCAACGCCTCCTGCATGCCACGCGTGTGCCCTGCCATCTGAATCACATCCCGCAACGCCGGGCGGGGCTGGGGCGCGCCAAAGTGTCGTGAGGCCCGCGAGTGACTGAAGGGAGGCGCTTGCGTGCTGTGAAGAGGCCCGGGTGGATGTGTATGTACATGGGTGTGGGTGTGGACAACCTTTTTGTGTGCGTTTTCCCTTGTTGTCTTTTTACATCCTTCTCCCTCGAGTTGTTTTGTGTTACTTTTGTTGTTTCTGCG
>NW_907917.1:0-1018 GCF_000209065.1 Trypanosoma cruzi | reverse complement strand
CGATGAACGATGTGTGTTGCTTGATTCCGGCATGGTTTGGCTCAGTGGCGACTGTATTGGCTGCGCTTCTGGCGTACGAGACGTGGGGCTCGTTTTCAGGGGCTGCCATGACGGCGGGTCTTTTTGCCATCCTACCCGCCCACCTAATGCGCTCCATGGCTGGCGAATACGACAATGAGTGTATAGCAATGGCGGCGATGCTGCTCACATTCTACCTGTGGGTGCGCTCGTTGCGCAATGCAGGCTCATGGCCCATTGGTGTGCTGACGGGGCTGGCGTACGGCTACATGGTGTCGACCTGGGGAGGCTTCATCTTTGTCCTGAACATGGTGGCGCTGCACGCCGCGGTGTGCGTTTTTGCTGACTGGCTGCGCGGCAGGTACGATGCCAGTCTGCTGTGGGCGTACTCCCTGTTCTTTGTGGTGGGCACGGCGGTTGCGACGCGTGTGCCGCCCGTGGGATGGACCCCATTCAAGTCCTTGGAGCAGTTGATGGCGTTGCTGGTGTTCATTTTCATGTGGGCATTGCACTTCTCCGAGATATTACGGCGCCGCGCTGATGTCCCGATTCGCTCCACCAAGGCACTGCGGATCCGTGCACGGGTATTTATGATCACCTGCGGAGTGCTTGTGCTGGCTGCAGCGCTGCTGGCACCACAGGGATACTTCGGCCCCCTCTCCTCCCGCGTCCGTGCTTTGTTTGTGCAGCACACCCGCACCGGCAACCCTCTCGTAGATTCCGTCGCGGAACACATGCCCACGTCAGCGGATGCATTCTGGTCTTATTTCCACATATGCCTGCCGGGATCGTTGCTCGGGTTTTTTGTCACCCTCTTTTTATGCTCTGCGCGGTACCACCACGGGAAGTCGTTCATTCTGCTGTATTACCTGGTCGCCTACTATTTCTCGACAAAAATGAGCCGGCTGATGCTGCTTTCCGGGCCCGCTGCGGTTGTGTTGACTGGCAATATGCTGGGTGGGGTCATGGACCTCTCTGTGGACTCGTTGTTCTTCCGCCG
>NW_907916.1:0-1018 GCF_000209065.1 Trypanosoma cruzi | reverse complement strand
AGGGCAAGAAGAGCGGCGAGGCGAAGGGGGACGCAGAAGCCCCAGAAGAAGATCCTGCGCGAGAACGTCCGTGGAATCACCCGCGGGTCCATCCGCCGCCTGGCGCGCCGTGGCGGCGTGAAGCGCATCTCCGGCATCATCTACGACGAGGTGCGTGGCGTGATCAAGTCGTTCGTGGAGGGCGTCGTGCGCGACGCCACGGCGTACACGGAGTACTCCCGCAAGAAGACCGTCACGGCCGTGGACGTCGTGAACGCGCTGCGCAAGCGCGGCAAGATCCTGTACGGCTACGCGTGAGGACCCACATGTTAGAGGCATCAGTCGCGGCGGGTGGACTGGCGGCAACGCCATGCCCCCGCAACTATAGATAGATTAGCAACGGTGATAGGAAGGGAGCAAGACACTTGGGGCTGCTCGGCTGACGGCCACACGTAGATATATATATATATATACACATGTGTGTGTGTGCGTGTGCAGTGAGGCACGCTCCCCTCTGTGATCACCAGTCCTCATGGGCGTCCAGCTGCACCTTCTCTCTCTTTCTCTCCTTTTTTTCCTTTCTTTTTGCCCCTCGCTCTCACACACCGCGCAGAACCAAGCAACCAAGCACACAGCTAAACAAACACAGCAAGATGGCGAAGGGCAAGAAGAGCGGCGAGGCGAAGGGGACGCAGAAGCGCCAGAAGAAGATCCTGCGCGAGAACGTCCGTGGAATCACCCGCGGGTCCATCCGCCGCCTGGCGCGCCGTGGCGGCGTGAAGCGCATCTCCGGCATCATCTACGACGAGGTGCGTGGCGTGATCAAGTCGTTCGTGGAGGGCGTCGTGCGCGACGCCACGGCGTACACGGAGTACTCCCGCAAGAAGACCGTCACGGCCGTGGACGTCGTGAACGCGCTGCGCAAGCGCGGCAAGATCCTGTACGGCTACGCGTGAGGACCCACATGTTAGAGGCATCAGTCGCGGCGGGTGGACTGGCGGCAACGCCATGCCCCCGCAACTATAGATAGATTAGCAAC
>NW_907915.1:0-1018 GCF_000209065.1 Trypanosoma cruzi | reverse complement strand
AGGGGTGAAATGGAAAAAAGACGCGATTGAGAGCGTTCGCTGCTCTCCTTGCCGTTTTATAAGTGTGTTGACCACCTCCTAATAACATTTATGTGGGAGACGGAAGTGATGCCTTTTTTCGTCCGGAAACGTATTTCCATGCGAGTGGCTCGCCTGGATTTAACTTGCTGATGCGACGCAGATACGTGTTGCGCAAGCGCTCTCGGAGTAGGAGGAAGAATTGACTCCTTGTCCGTTGCATTTCTGCCTCACGGTCGGGCGTCGGTAAATGCAGATAACGGGCCTTGCTGTCGGTAGCAATCCGCTCTGCCTCCGTGAGAGTGTCGTCCCAAAGCCTGGGACCGTCCTTGTGCATGCCGCGGGGGCAATGTCGTCGATACAAAGTTATAAGCGCTCTCGTGAAAGCCCTAATGCCGGTGGACTGCTTTTTATAGTCGTATGCCGGAAGTTGTGCGTCGAGGTCCTTGATGAATAAATCCCACTTGCACTTCCCCCAACTGTAGAATATCCTAGGTGCCGAAGGTATGGTATCCTTAAATGCCTGATGCAGCGTAAATGTCAGCATATAATGATCACTAAGCGGCGACACGGAAGCTGACCAATCCGACACAGTCAAATGCTTTGACCATGTCAGATCGATACAGGATCGTTCTCTTGCGCCACGGGCATAAGTGATCTCACCAGGGGTGTTAACCAAGGTGAGCCCCGCATCCGTGCACAGTTCTAAAAATTCTGCAGCAACCTCGCTTGGAGAAGTCTCCAAGAATGGCTCCCACTGTGGGTGATGCATGTTGAAATCCCCGCACAGCAGGAGCGGCGACGAGGCTGGAAGGCAGTTTACTAACCGCCTGAAGGATTGCGTTACTTGCGGTGGTGGTCTCATATAGTCACTCGCTACAATAAGATCACGGTTCTGGTCCAGAGCAACCCGGACCACCACCACTTCAAGGCTGGTGTCATGCTGGGGGATGGTGAGGGGTATACGCTTGGAGCGGAGAGTTTTCCGCACCAGCACCGC
>NW_907914.1:0-1018 GCF_000209065.1 Trypanosoma cruzi | reverse complement strand
TGGTGGTGGGAATCGGCGACCGGGACGCCCGCCGCGAGGCCACAACCGCGTGACGGAGTCTTTTCTCACCACCCGCATCCGCGCGTTGCAAAATCGTTTTACACGCGAAGAAAAAGTGCCACCGCCACCGAATCGTCAAAATGGTGAAACGGGTGCCCATGCCCCTGTCCCCCCCGTGCCAATTGCTGTGCTTCGGCAGCTCATGGAACTTATCTGCTTCGCGAAGGGCGGCTTTCCGTCGCTGGAGTACGGATGCGCCTCCTCGAGTCTTTCCGTCAGTTCCCAGCTCGTGGTGCTCCTCATAACTGTGTGCGTGAACACCGCAAGCGCGACGGAGGCATTAGTGAATCTGCTCACTGTGGCACTGGATGGGCCCTTGGAGAGAACCGTTTGGGATCCGACATCGGATGGACGTCCCGGGCTCGATCGCAGCCGCATTGCAGTTCAGGTGGTTTTTGTTATTGAGAAATTGATTGAACGGTGCCGCGCGGCCGGGCTGAGTTTCACGATGCTCCCTGATGGCGTGGAGGAGGGCGGGCCGCCAAAGCCCATCGACGAACCATACAATGAGGCGGAGCAACAGGCAATGGACGCGGGGCTTTTTCGACGGCTTATGGAGGTCGTCCTGCGCTTTCCGTCGCCGCGCGCGGAGTTGTCTTTTACGCGTATTTTATCTGCCCTTAACGCGCAGTTGCGGGCACTGGAGGATAACACCGTGAAGGTGCGGTCCCCGCGCGAGCAGTCCTCTATGCCGCTCTCCAACACTATCATTCTGCACCCACGCCACGCCCATCGGCTGCAGTGGACAAGTCTTTGCCAGTATCCGTGCCCGAACGGCAGCTTTCTTTGCGATTGCTGTGACACAAAACTGTTCCATGACACGTTTGCGTTCTGCTGTTCACTCTGCCACTATGTTCTTTGTCCACAGTGCAGTCTTATAACGTTGACTGCGGAGGAGGAGGCACAACGCATACGTCGTTGCGCTTACGCCCTTGTAAAATCAAACGGACCCTGCAGA
>NW_907913.1:0-1018 GCF_000209065.1 Trypanosoma cruzi | reverse complement strand
TCATTGCCGACGACGTGGAGAGCGAGGCGCTGACGACGATGATCTTCACAAAGCTTCAGGGCAAAGCTGAAGATTGCGTGCGTGAAGGCACCCGGCTTTGGCGACAACAAGACGGCCATGATGCAGGACATTGCCATCTTTGCGGGCGCGCGGCTTGTCGGCGAGGAGGGCAGTGGTCTGGAGCTGGACGCGGAGAACTTTGACCCCGCAATCCTCGGCACAGTGAAGAAGGCGACGATCACGAAGGACGACACTGTGCTGCTGAATGGCGGTGGGGAGAGCAGCATGGTGAAGGAGCGCGTGGAGCTGCTGCGCGGGCTGATTGACGGCGAGACAAGCGATTACAACCGCGAGAAGCTGCAGGAGCGTCTGGCGAAGCTGAGCGGTGGCGTGGCGGTGATCAAGGTGGGTGGCGGCTCGGAGGTGGAGGTGAACGAGAAGAAGGACCGCATCACGGACGCCCTGTGCTCGACCCGCGCCGCCGTGCAGGAGGGTATTGTTCCCGGTGGTGGTGTGGCGCTGCTGCGCGCGAGCAAGGCGCTGGACAGTTTGCTTGGCGACTCGTCACTCACAGCGGACCAGCGCACCGGTGTGCAGATCATCCGCAACGCCGTCCGTCTGCCCGCGCACACGATCGTGCTGAACGCTGGGAAGGAGGGCGCCGTCGTGGTGGAGAAGGTGCTGGAAAACAATGACGTCACCGTTGGCTACGATGCGCAGCGCGACCGTTACGTGAACATGTTTGAGGCAGGCATCATTGACCCCGCGCGTGTTGTCCGTGTGGCGATCACCGACGCCGTTTCCGTCGCCAGCCTGATGATGACCGCCGAGGCTGCCATTGTGGACTTGCCGAAGGAAGAAACCCCTGCGGCCGGCGGCATGGGTGGCATGGGTGGTATGGGCGGCATGGGTGACATGTACTAAGACCTTCCATGCTTCATCTGTCCACTGATCTCAACGCCGTTTTTCTCAGACACAGACAAGCTTTATTTTCCTTTTTTTTTTTTTTATTACTATT
>NW_907912.1:0-1018 GCF_000209065.1 Trypanosoma cruzi | reverse complement strand
ATGACAGTCGGCTCGCTTCATCCACGCAAAGCAGAGACTCCATAAAATTCTGTGCTTCCACTGAAAGATGCGTGGGATATTGCACGTTCCCCCTTGTGATTCGGGCACACAACTCCCATGCGGAGAGATGCTCAAAAGGCAGATTCCCGCACAACATGCGGTACGTCAATATGCCGAGAGCCCACACATCGGCCTTCGTTGTGCAACCCCGCCTTGAGATCTGCTCCGGTGCAAGATAATCCATCGTGCCGCAAAGCGTGTAGCGACGGGAGTGTTGGGGAACCCTGCGGTCAAGCCGAACCGCCCATGAAAAATCAGCCAGTTTCACCGCTTGGGCTTTGAACAAAATATTATCCGGCTTCACGTCGCGGTGAATGACATCCCGCTCATGCAGGAAGGCGAGTGCTGAGAGCAACGGCCGCAAAATACGCCGCGCCTCCTCCTCCGACACGCGGTGCTGCGTTCGGGTGTCCAGCAGTGTCTGCAGGTTCCCTCCATCCGCGTACTCCAGCACCAAAAACACTCGCACATCGTCCCAAAAGTATGCAAAGAGGCGCAAAATGTGACGATGACAACGTCCCGCGTATTCCTGCAGCTCCACCTCCCGTCTTAACTGGTGGGCGAGCCCGTGGTAGCGGATCATGTCCTTCGACAGACACTTTATTGCGACGGCGCACTTCGTTCGCTTTTCCCGCGCGAGATAAATCTTGCCAAAGCGTCCCTCACCCAACTTCCTCCCAATATCAAAGTCATCCAGCGACCACATTTGCCTCCGCACAGCCTCCCCTCGGCCCTGCGCAAAGCGGGGCTGCAAGACAAAAGAGCATCCTTCGCTGCCGCACCAGCAACAGTCCGATTCGTGGGGCGCAGAGACGTACAGTCACCGTCGCCAGTCCTCCGGCCACCGCCCCATTCGTACAGCCAGGAGCCATCACGAAGATTAAAAGACATCTGGCGTTGTGCTACCGTGACACAAAACAAAATGGCCAAAGAGAAACGCTCCAAACAATATATATAT
>NW_907911.1:0-1018 GCF_000209065.1 Trypanosoma cruzi | reverse complement strand
CCACCGTCGATCGTCAGCAGCGTGACATCAAACGTGCCGCCGCCAAGGTCAAAGATGAGCACATTGCGCTCCTTGCCGTCCTCCACTTTGTCCAGGCCGTACGCAATGGCGGCAGCTGTCGGCTCATTGATGATGCGCAGCACCTCCATCCCCGCGATCGTGCCGGCATCCTTCGTCGCCTGTCGCTGGGAGTCGTTGAAGTACGCGGGCACCGTCACCACGGCCTTCTTCACCTGCTTGCCCAGGTACGACTCCGCAATCTCCTTCATCTTTGACAGCACCATCGAGCTCACCTCCTCCGGGTTGAACGTCTTTGTCTCGCCGCGGAACTGCACCTGGATCACCGGCTTGTCGTCGCCCTTCGTGATGACCTTGAAGGGCCAGTGCTTCATGTCCGACTGCACAACGGGGTCGCTGAACTTCCGCCCAATGAGGCGCTTCGCGTCGAAGACGGTGTTCGTCGGGTTCATCGCAACCTGGTTCTTCGCGGCATCACCGATCAGACGCTCCGTGTCGGTGAACGCCACGTACGACGGCGTTGTGCGGTTGCCCTGATCGTTCGCAATGATCTCCACGCGCTCGTTCTGCCAAACACCAACGCACGAGTAAGTTGTGCCGAGATCGATGCCGATGGCTCCCTCGTACGTCATTTCCTTCTTCTTCCCTGCTGTTTTTTTAAAAGATAACTCTCGACCTTGATTGACTCTGGCGTGCTCCGTGGCACACGGCGGAGGAGCGGGGGAGAAAGGAGGAAAGGAAGCCGGCAGTACAAGGACACGCACACAGGCGGCAGCAGCAACAACAATGGCAGAGGCAACCGTGGTGCCCTCAACAGCACAAGTGCCATCGCAATGACAGTACCAATAACAACCGTAACCAATAATAATAATAATAATAACAATAATAATAATAATAATAATAATAATAATAATGGAGAGGGAAAAAAAACAATAATAAAAATAGTGATGGCTGCTGGGTTTGTCGCAGACCACTACGTTCTACAAAGGAGAAAACCAAA
>NW_907910.1:0-1018 GCF_000209065.1 Trypanosoma cruzi | reverse complement strand
CCGGTGACGTGAGCTATTTTAGCTCTGATGACGTCTGTCATTTGGGTGGAGGCGTCCTTTCTGCGGATCAAACACCTGCTGCACATGCGGCCATCGCGGATGAGTTGAGAAAGACCGCAGTCCGTAAATACAACACAAGCCATGCGTACCTGGGTGGAGACGCCGACCACGCAGCGACTTCAACAACAGATCTCAAAAAAAGGTGTGGACGAGGTTTGAAGTGGGCAACGTTAAACTGCATCTTCAAGTGGAATCAAGGTGCGTTTGCCGACTCCTCGGCTGATGGTCTTGGTGTTGCTTTTTTCAGGGGCACACTGTATACGCTTGTTGACGCGGGACCAATGAACGGGTACAAGGCTTATTGGCCCTACCATTACCCTCATCACGGCAAGACGTTCTTAATCCTTCGTCTGAATATGATGGATAACAGTGAGAAAGCAACGTGGTATGATTGGTACCCTGCGCCCAAAACCCACATCGACACGCCTTACCGTTCATTTGGCGTTGTCTGTGAGGCTCAAAAAGGGTACGTCGTCAGCACTACGACACTTCCACCGGCTGTAGTGGTCCCGTGGCTGCAGAAGAATTGGTATTTTGTCTTGCTTGCAGTATTGCTGCCGGTTATTGCTGCCGCTGCGCTAATCACCGTCTGCTTCTACCGTTGCCGCGGTGTTGATGAGTCGAAGTGGGTGGTGCACATGGTATTGCGGGAGATGAACGACAACCCCTTGTATGCAATTGACAGGAATGATCGAATCCACAATAATAACGGCCTGATGCTGGATGCAACGTTGGGTGATGAGGTGCTCATGACTGTTCCACCTGGATACGAAAGCTTTGAGGTCCCCACGGTGATAAAGAACCAAGGAAGCACCGTGTACGATGACGGAGATGTGGCTTAATTATTATTTTTTCATTAATTATTACTTACGCCTCTTTGCCGCCTTGCATGTGTATTCACGTGTCTCTTGCAGTTCCTGCCTGTTTGCCCACGATTTTTAATTAAAAAAGAGAGATG
>NW_907909.1:0-1018 GCF_000209065.1 Trypanosoma cruzi | reverse complement strand
CTGAATATCGCTCAGACCCTTCCTCCAGGTTACTTCCGTGAGAACCTCGTGCATCAGCCCCTCGTATTCAATAAGTCTCTTGTCCGTCGAGACTGCCAATTCCATAAACCGACGTGAGCCGCCCACGGCACACAAAAGGTCCTTTGAGCCGTGTACAATAAGAAGCGGGAAGGTGCTTCTCTCCATATTTTTCCACACGTCGTCAATCGCACGCATCATCTCCGCCCCATAACGTGCCGTGAGAGGGACGGAAAACCTAAATGGGTCCTGCTTCGCAAGTTCCACAACCGGGCGGTTCCCACTGATGAGGTCAATATCAAGTGACCTCACAGCAAGCTTCGGGAAGTGCTTTGAAACTATGGGCGCAATCCGGCGCAACAGGGGCGTCGTCAATTTGGGATCCAATTCGAGTGCAGGCCCGCTGAGAACAACGGCGGCCCACGCGCCTGGGTCACGGAACGCCACGTGCGCTGCTATGAGGCCGCCCATAGAGTGTCCCAAGAGAAAGTGTGGCAGGACTGCATAGCCCGGGTAACGGGAAAGTATGATTTTCTTAAACAGCAAGAAGTCATCCACGAAATCGTAGAAGTGTTCCACATAGAGGCGCTTTCCCTCGCTTCCGCCGGCCCCCTGATTATCCATGCAGAACACATGATAGCCCTCGCGCGCAAACGTCAACGCCACCGGATCGTATCGTGCCGTGTGTTCGGCAACACCGCTGACAAGAAACAGCACCGCACGCACGGCGGGCACCTCGCGTGGCGGCTCCCACTCCGCAAAGCGCAGCCACAGGCCCTGCTTGTTCTGAAAATACCGCGGGAAAAGTTCCGGGTCGGGTGGAACACGCGACGGCTTGGAAAACTTCAGTGCGTGTGACGCATCGCAGCAAGAGCAGCACGAGCCCATAGCCCGGTGCCCTCAGAATTGAGCTGCGGAAACGGAGAAACGAGAAAAAGAAAGTGTGGGAGAACTAATGTCGCTTCCCAGCCAACGCACGTCCTTCGTCCCACAAGGTACA
>NW_907908.1:0-1018 GCF_000209065.1 Trypanosoma cruzi | reverse complement strand
ATGACTTGAAAATCCGTTCAACGTCACTCAGTGCATGATTAGCACAGTAAAATCGGGGCGGGGCGGTATTTCCTCCTCCACGGCCATTGCCACCGCCCTGCAACTCATGAAGGTCATCAATAAGACTATCAATTACATCCAATCGGCGCTGTCTCAGCGTGTCTCCCGAGACCTCCTCCTCTTCCCTTGCGCTCTCTGCAGACACTGGCCCCCACCACTCGGCCGTGTTGGGTAATAAATGCGCCTCGGTGTTGAACACCCACCCCACGTGACTCCCCACACTGCTGCCGCTCTCCACAGCAGCGCAATACGACGGGATGCTGCCACGGAGCTTCCCCTGAACATGCACCGCATTGCACTCGTCAAAAAGAAGATAGAGGTACTTCAGCGTCTCGGCGAGCATGAAGCTCTCCATCGTGTCGCTGTGCTGTTCATCACCGTGCGGAAGATCCACGTTGCGCAGCGTGGCAAACCCATACGGGGTCCTCATGCGCAAGTTGATCGCCAATGCCAGCTCCTTCCCCATCACAAGGTACGCAGGATCATGGGTCGCGCGGTAAAGCATGTACACAGATTCCACATGCTCGGGACGCTGCGGGTAGCCGCCATGGGGACCCCCACTTCCCAGAGAAAACTCCTCTGGTAACGCCCCGAAGTGCTTGAAGATGCTGTGGATCGGCCAGTTGCTCTCCGTGGCCTCTGCGAGATGGCCGCCAAGAATCAGGTTGCCCGGAAAGAAGGACGCCAGGGATTGATGGGCGGAAGAAAACGGTCGGCCACTGCGCATATCGACAGTCGTCAGCATGCCACATTTTCTCAAATAGCGGTTGACATCCCGCACCGTCCGCTCAAAACGCTCCCAGTCGCCAATGTCCCCAGACATGACGTGGGACTTAATAAAGTACTCGATGGCGCTGTCTATCCAGCCACCAACACTAGAATCAAATAGATGCCAACGGCCGGTCATGATGTCAATGTGGTTCCCCATCAACCCAGTCTGAGGGCTTCGTGCGGCAAA
>NW_907907.1:0-1018 GCF_000209065.1 Trypanosoma cruzi | reverse complement strand
TGCACGCACGCACAGGATTGTGGCTGCGGAGGCCCTCGCGAGGGGCGAAGAAGCCTGCGTTTTGTTTTTTTGACATGTTGCTCGGTGTGTGCTGACGCGTGACGAATAACAACACGCCCCAATAAGCAGAAAAGAAGTAAAACAAAATGGCGCTGAGCGGCACACCGGTAAGCCAAAAATACGCAATCACCAATAAAAAAGCCGGCGATCACCCAGCAGGCACATCAAGCCTCCTAAAACCAACCTGGAATAGACAAAAAAAGGGGGGGGGCAATCATAGAAAACAAAGATCCGCCCCCCCAAACAGGAAAAGCATTAAAAAAAACGCGATCCTGTTTTTTGTCCTTACTGCCGGGGTTGGCCGCCGCAAGGAATAAAAAAGAGTAGGGCGGTGGCCCCGGACGACAGATACATGACGACGTGTCGAATTATCCAAGTTGCAGCGGCTGCCCCGGACGAGAGATACATGACGACGTGTCGAATTATCCAAGTTGCGGCGGTCCGCCCCGAACGAGAGATACATGACAACGAATCGATGTATCCACGCTGCGGCGACGGCCCCGTACGAGAGATATATGACGACGAATCGAAGTATTCACGCTGCGGCTGCGGCCCCGTACGAGAGATATATGACGACGAATCGAGGTATCCACGCTGCGGCGGCGCACCCTAAACATGTCGCTTTCGCTTTCCAGGGGACAACGCAAATGTGCTCGATTGTTCGAAGATCGAAATTAACACCTTACGTGAAAATGGGTCGCGCGACCACATTTTTTTTAGCTCAGTGGCAAACAAGCTCACAATGTCATCCGGGGCGCGGGTTCGAGCCCCGAAGAAGCCTAAGTTTTTTTCCTTTTTTTTTTTTTGGAATTCTTGTTTCTTATTGCTTTTTAAACTTCTGGTTTGCAGGACGGTGTGCGAGTTCTGCAATCGCACTGATTCCATCAGTTTCGTGGGTGTGTGCGGCTGCGGCTGCGGTGGTGGCCGCGTGAGAGTGAGTGAGAGAGCGCCGTGCACC
>NW_907906.1:0-1018 GCF_000209065.1 Trypanosoma cruzi | reverse complement strand
TCGGTTTCTGCCTTGCCAGCTGTACGAGTGAAAAACAATTTTACAAAAAAAGAAAAATGGGTGGGTGGATGCATGCATGCATGTGTGGCTGTGGCTGTGGCTGTGGCTGTGGCTGTGGCTGTGGCTGTGGGATGCAGCAGTCGACTGCCGTATTAAAAGTAAATAAATAAATAAAATATTTCCTTTTTTTTTTTCATTTTTTTTTTTTCATGACAACGAACCATCTATCTATCTACATGTATGTATACATATATATATATATCTGTGTCTCCGTGTCAGTGAATTGCGCATCGGAGAGAGAAACAAACAAAAAGGAAGAATAAAAGGAAAGCGTGAGCAGAAAAATATCCCCAAAACAAACAATCAAACAAACAACCCTAACCCTAACCCAACCAAATATATATCAAAAAATGATGGTCCACGCAGAAACCGTAGAGGAGGCACCGGCGAAGACGCTCCATAAAGTGCGACATTTCACGCCAAGTGTTGTGATGGCCGATGTTGCGACGGCGTTGGTTGTTGGTGCCGCCGCCGCCGTTCCCATTTCCATTGTTGACTACAGCATCATGGCGCGGGTGGCAGGTGTCACAGACAGTAGCCTCCGCGAACTCTGGCGGGGCACGAAGACATTATTTTTACGCCCTCATCGTTTCTTTTTGCCATGTGCAGAGAATAAGTGCAGCCTGGTATTTGCTGTGTGTTTTGTGGTCTACACCAGCACATATATTGGCTCTAACACTATGAAGAGTTACTGTGAGGCCAAAGGCTGCACCCCGGAGTCTGCCAACTTTGCCGCTGGTATCATGAGTGGTGTGGCTAACACCATCACAACTGTATGGAAGGATGGTATTATTCTTCGCTCCCTACCACCTGTGAATGCGGAAATGTTAGCCAACTCAAAGAAACCCGTGCCGTGGTTAACCCGTGGGCTGTTTTGTACCCGTGACACACTCACCTGCCTTGCCGCCTTTACTATCGCCCCAATGGTGGCAAATTGGCTCTCGCGGCATTGCTGGAA
>NW_907905.1:0-1018 GCF_000209065.1 Trypanosoma cruzi | reverse complement strand
TTGGAGGAGTTGTTGCCCCCTTTTTTATTGTTGGTATGTTCTCTGGTTCCTACCCGTGTCTGCCCCGGTTGCTTCCCCTGAGTGGAGCTGCGCCATGGCCATCCTTTTTGTTGTTTGCAGGAGGAAGAACAAATTGCGAGTGACGAAACCACACGTCATGCATGCGGCGTCCAGGGAGGTACGTATTTGAGGTGGAGTGCACATATGTGGATGTCATGTGAGACGAAACGGGGGTTGACTGCCCAACCGTCATTTATTTTGGAGAGTGTGCTCTTACTTTTTTTTGTTGCCCTTTTGTGTCGGGGCACGGCGGGATTGGACAGCACGGTCCCACGAAAGGCCTTGCACACATACACACTCTCATGCCACTGTCGTTTCCGAATTCGGGAGCAAAACCCAAATCCCTGCTGCTTTTTGCATTAGCGCAATTATTTATTTATTATTAACTGACGCCATTCTGTCCGGCGTGTCCCTTTGATTGGATTGTGTGGGGTCGCTCGCCAACACCATCGAACAAAACAGGCTGAAGGTTTCACGTATTTAATTGCCATCTTGTGCGCACGTTTTTTCACATATTCTGTTGATGTGCACTCAAGTAGCGAGGAATCCGGAACAATTTGTGTGTGCAATTTGTCCTGCCATGTGAACTGCGGGCAACACCGCGGGGCTGCCACTTTGACTCCGCAGAGTTGTTGTGTCTCTTCGCAGGGCTGGCAGGGAAATTCCATGCAGCCTGCTACTGCTGCTGTGTGCTTAAATGCTACTCCATGCGAATAATGTGCTTCAGCGAGTGAGGGTGTTGATTGCGTTTGTGTGCACTCTGATTCTGTTTGCTACTTTGTGTGGGCAGGCAAGACGTGATGGATGGAAAAATGGGACGGGGCGATGCATGGCCGCGTCTCGCCCATCGTTCACTGCACGATGGTGTGGCTCACATTGTGGTGTTTCCACTGCGATGTGACTGCGGTCTCCTGTGCGGCAATGGCGGTGGGGGAGGGTGCTCGCCCGCCTGCGGAAC
>NW_907904.1:0-1018 GCF_000209065.1 Trypanosoma cruzi | reverse complement strand
CGGCTGGTGGGAGCCTGACGCAGAGCGACATTCGCGGCGGTGGGAGCGCCGTCCCGACGCGGCTGATGGTGGCGCTGCCGCCGCCGTTTCGTTGGGCACGCGACCCGCAGCTCGGCACGCACCTGGGCTTCGTGCCGGTGTCGACGGCGCAGCCGCGCGGGTTTGGCGGTCCGTGGGGAGCGATGCTGCGCAATGCGACGTGGGTGCGCAACGCGACGAATCCGTCCACCGTCCTGGAGCTGGCTGTGCCCGTGCACCGCGGTTACTTCATTGCTGCCGACGAGACGATAGTCATTCGCTGCGACGCTGCGGCGGTGTTCGGCGGCTGCAAGGGTGTGCTGCTTGGGTCCTTCACGATCAGGTCGAACACGCTGCCCGCCGCTGCCAGCGCCCTCTCGGCAATCACCGGCGTTGTTGCGGGTTCGGCGGCTGTTGCCGTGGTGGTGACTGGCGGGCTGGGCTCCATCCTGGAGATGCAGGCGCTCGGCGTGTTGGCGAGGATGTCATGTGCCTCGGCGCAGGAGCGTGCGAGCACCGTTGCGCTGCCGTACTTCCTGTCGGTGTTCGCTGACCGTGACCCGCTGTGGATGGTGGTGGGCAACGCGCTGCTGGCCGCAGTGTTCGGGTGCGTGCACTGCGGTGTGACGGCGGCCTTCCAGCGGTGGCGCGGCGTGGACGCTGCGAGTGCGTGGGCGGCGATGCGCTTCCCGAGCCTGACGTACGTCGTGGCAAACGCGATGCACCTCGGCATATTCTTTGGCTCCGTGCTTGCACTGGCGATGCCCGGCGCCCGCGTGCAGCACCGCGTGATCGGTGTCGTTGGTGTGCTGTACGGTGTGGCGTTCCCTGCTGGCGTGTGCTACTTGATTGCCCGCCACGTGGGCGCGAGCTTCACGAGGTACTGGCAGTTTTTGAGGAAGCCGTTGCACGAGCGCCTGCTGTACCCTGTCGGGTATTGGCACCCCGCGGCGCAGCAGCGGATGTACGGCGGCATGCTGACGAACATGAGGGGCAGCCA
>NW_907903.1:0-1018 GCF_000209065.1 Trypanosoma cruzi | reverse complement strand
ACGTTGTGGTCCAAATTTTTGTTTCCAATTATGAATGGTGAGAGTCAGAGACACTCTCTGTCAATATCTGTTTGCGTGTTCTCACACTGAACACCAAACAACCCTGAATTATCCGCCGCTTGGAGGAATTTCGCGAGCTCTTGCCCACACGGGTGCTGCACTCGGCTGATCGTTTTCGAGCGGCTGCTGCATCACACGTTGTGGCCCAAATTTTTGTTTCCGATTATGAATGGTGAGAGTCAGAGACACTCTCTGTCAATATCTGTTTGCGTGTTCATGCACTGGACACCAAACAACCCTGAATTATCCGCTGCTTGGAGGAATTTCGCGAGCTCTTGCCCACACGGGTGCTGCACTCGGCTGATCGTTTTCGAGCGGTGGCTGCATCACACGTTGTGGTCCAAATTTTTGTTTCCGATTATGAATGGTGAGAGTCAGAGACACTCTCTGTCACTATCTGTTTGCGTGTTCACACACTGGACACCAAACAACCCCGAATTATCCGCCGCTTGGAGGAATTTCGCGAGCTCTTGCCCACACGGGTGCTGCACTCGGCTGATCGTTTTCGAGCGGCTGCTGCATCACACGTTGTGGTCCAAATTTTTGTTTCCAATTATGAATGGTGGGAGTCAGAGACACTCTCTGTCAATATCTGTTTGCGTGTTCACACACTGAACACCAAACAACCCTGAATTATCCGCTGCTTGGAGGAATTTCGCGAGCTCTTGCCCACACGGGTGCTGCACTCGGCTGATCGTTTTCGAGCGGTGGCTGCATCACACGTTGTGGTCCAAATTTTTGTTTCCGATTATGAATGGTGAGAGTCAGAGACACTCTCTGTCACTATCTGTTTGCGTGTTCACACACTGGACACCAAACAACCCCGAATTATCCGCCGCTTGGAGGAATTTCGCGAGCTCTTGCCCACACGGGTGCTGCACTCGGCTGATCGTTTTCGAGCGGCTGCTGCATCACACGTTGTGGCCCAAATTTTTGTTTCCAATTATGAATGGTGAGA
>NW_907902.1:0-1018 GCF_000209065.1 Trypanosoma cruzi | reverse complement strand
TGTCCAGCGTCGGGTCACCGACGGAGAGCTTAATATCGGCTTCGGAGACGGCGACGGTTTCGCGTTGTCCGAAACGGTGCGAATGGGGTTGAACACGAGACCCGCATGGTTCGACATGGAAACGTCCCACGAGCTCATTTTGCGTTTTATCGATGTTTTTATTGTTTTATTTACTTTCCACAGTTACGGGTTGCACTGATGCTTCTCTAAACCTAACCTTTGCACAACACCCAAATGCCACGGAGGAATACCGCACGGAAGCAGGGGAAGTCGGTGCAAACAAAAAAAGCGTAACAACACATCAACAAACAGATATCGCAATGTGAAACAAAAAGGCACAGAAACGTCAAGTACGGAGCGGAACAGGCACTAGTTGTGTGTGTGTGTGTGTCGGTGTGTGCACAGCGGCGGCAGACATCCTCGCTGTCCTCTTCTCTCCCACCTCACTTCTCTCTCCCCCGGTGTAGACAAGCGGCTCGCGGTGACGCACTGAGGGTCCGCTCGCTATTAAAGGGGATGGCGGGCACGGTCTCGTGGAGGCGGTTGGGCTGGGCGGCATCAGCGTCACTATCTAACGATTTCTCCGTTGGCTCTTCAGCGACACACTCAGATTTCCCGAGTTACATACATAAGAAGCTCCTCATCACGTGCTGCCGCAGTGCGAGATCATTAGCGGGGAGTGCGTGGGTGATCGCACACGCAGCTGACCCCTGGCGGTGCGGAAAGACCGCCCATTCCACTTGCGCACAACACCCGCTCAACCACAATCACATAACTCAGTTTACGGCCACAGATGAGCAACAAAGGACACACCAAAGAGACCCAAGCCAAATAAAATAACAAAAATAGAGGCCTCTAACAGCTTCAAGCGCACACGCAGTACACGTCCATTGCCCTCTTCATCCACCCCGTTGTGGCAGGTCAGCAACCAAAGTATGATCCTTGTTTTTGAACCTTCGTTTTGCATTTAAATGACTCTCATTGCTCGCATATACATTTTTTTCCCTTCTTATTTGCA
>NW_907901.1:0-1018 GCF_000209065.1 Trypanosoma cruzi | reverse complement strand
CCCGCCCTGCACCTCCCACTTTGCCGGCTGCTGCTACCTCGCCGCGTAATGACAAAACCACAACAAGGAAGAAAGAAATGAGGCCCGCAGCGGAGGCTGCCATGAGAATTCCACTCGGTTTTCACGCAGCAGCAAAAGCAAATAAATAAATAATACATACGCATACACAGTGGGGGAAAAAAAAGCAAGGAACAAAGAAACGCATGGTGGTGGCGTTGGCGTAGAGCGCCGCAGACACACAGCAAGAAATGTACGCCCGAAATTTCATTCTGCCGTGCTGTGCTGCGCCCTTCTTTCTCCACCGCGCCCCCTCCCTCACACAGACACAATCATCTTTTCTTCCGGAAGCAAAAATCACTGGAGTCAACTCATTGCCCCTCCACCGGGCGTCACTATGGCTGCGAGGTTCCCTCACGCACCATACTACGTATCATTTGTGACATCTTCTCATTAAATGCATCGACATTGTCGGTGAACACCTGGTGCCCGGCGTTCATGACTGTATCCGCCTTCGCCTTGTACCCGTCCTCAGCCATCCTTTCAACCATCGTGAATCCGCACTCAGCGTTCATCCACGTATGGCTGCCGTACAACACCACCAGCGGGATCGCCTTCGACAAACCCCCTGGCAGCACCCCCACAAGAGGCGTTTTGGCAGCAACATCCGCGTGACAGCACGCCTTGAAAAGCACCTCTCCAAGCGGGGGGAGTTGCGCGTTACAGTGATACGTGTACTCGTAGAAGACTTGGGGGCTCGCCAAGAAACTCCGCCATCGGTTCGCAAAGTCCGGACGCAGAGATTTAAACAGCTTCGGTCCCACAGGACCCGCTGCACGAAGCAAAGACAAGGGGTTGACCGCGTAGAAAATCTTCAATGCAAGCCGATGATGCACAGGCGCAAGCTCTATGCGTCTGGGGTCGGCAGCGTTCACGCCCCACGGATCGGCAAGCGCCAACAACTTCACACGGCTCGGCCCGTGGCGCATGGCGTAATGTGCCGCCACAAACCCGCCGAAGG
>NW_907900.1:0-1018 GCF_000209065.1 Trypanosoma cruzi | reverse complement strand
ATGTCTCCAGAACCCATGCCGCCCATCACCATTTCCATGAGCAACAGCTGTACCCTGTCCGAGTGGAAAATCAGATCTAGTTCACACACGTTTTCGAAGGTGCGGTCAAGCGCCTCCACTAACACCTGGATAAGATCGAGTATCGCCAGCTGGGACTCGCTGCTGTCCACAATGAATACAAAGCAAAGCGTGGCGTAGTGGCGGTACACCACACGGGTATCGGGGGTGGGCCAGTCGCGGAAGTTGTCCACAAAGTTGCAAAGATCGGCGCTGCGCCGCGAGATGAGGCGATGAATGCGGCGCACTAGCTCCTGCTGGACGCCCAGTGGAATGTCCTTTTCATACACGTTCAGCAGACGGATCTTCCCCGCCGTGTTGATGATGATGACGGCCTTGATCATGCTTCGCGCCACCTTAACGACCAGATGATCCCTGCTCCTGCCGTCCTTTTCCTCGCTGGCTTCGCGCTCCAAACAAAGAAGCTGCGAGGCCAGCAGAATCAATGAAAAGAACAGAAGAAAAGAAAGAAAAGATGCCCAAAAGTGACAAGCAACGACGGCTCTCGTTAACAACCTTTTCTCCCCTCCGGCGCCCTCACAACACCCCTGTCGGTTCTGTTCGGCCCTCGCTTCCCTCGCCAGGCAAGGCGGCACCCATCACCTCCCCTCGTCGTCGTCCCCCGAGTCCACTGTGATAATCTCGGCGCCGCCGGCACGGTTGACGTGGTCGTGGACAGCCGCATTTGAATTGGCGCCAACGGACGGGCGCAGCGGCGTGCGGGCGTTAGACTCTTCGCACATCCGCAGCAAATAGTCGACGCCCATCAAGTCCACCGCTGGGTGCTGTGCAAGGAGAACAGGCTCCACCTGAGAGGGCATCGGAGTTGCCCCCAGCACTTCCTGGTCAATGGCTGGATGCACCACGCGCTGCTGCTGCTGGGGCGCAGGGAACAGCACCAAGGAATCGGCGGTTTGTTGCAGCACCGGCCTCAAGAAAGTAAGAACGGTTGTGGGTGCAA
>NW_907899.1:0-1018 GCF_000209065.1 Trypanosoma cruzi | reverse complement strand
GGCTCTATCGGGTGCTGCGCGCCAACCCCATCGGACGACACCTGCGATGGAGAGCGCGGTTTTCGCAGTGTCGTCAGCAGCAACGCAGTCCTGCACCCTCGTTTTGCGTTTTATTTTGCCGTAAGATATATTGGTCTCACGTCTCACACGGTGCCACACGACACACTCACGCGGCTTGACGGTTGCCAGGGGTGGCAACCTCAATCGGCGACTGCTGTTCTGGAAGCGCGGACTCTTCGTTGGTGTCTCCGTGGTTCTGAGGAGTGCTCTCCTCCCACGGGTACAAGAAAAACACCTGCAGAACGAAGCAGACAAGACCAATGCAGCCAAAAAAGATGAACGCGACTGCCTGACCCTTGTCCTGGTTGCCAGACGGGCCGCCAGAGATGCCCTCCGTCGCGATCGGGTAGCAGACGTTGATGATAACATTAAAGATGAAATTCGTCAAGAGCACGAAGGACGAACCCCTCGGACGGAAAGAGCGTGGGAACAGTTCCTGGGCAAGCACAAAGAAGCACGGTCCAAGGCCAATCTCAAACGCGGCGATGAATATGGCAATTCCAGTGATCGCAACGCCATTCTTCACGTTCTTATCGGCAACGCCGGGGTACACAGGGACCCCGCACAAGAGCAGACACGAGACCGACGCCACAAGCGAGGCACCAAGAAACAGCTGGCGCATCGTGAGGACCCGGGCAAGTGGAATCGAGACGAGAGTTGTCACAAAGTTCCACGCCATCACCACGAAGTTGCCCACAAGAGGCACCATCCCCAAGTTGCCCATAATCTTTGGCGCGTAATTCATCACGGCATTGATGCCAGTCAGTTGCAGCGTCCCGGAAGTCACTAGTCCCATCGCCAAAGGTCCAAGCATCTGCAAGTAGCTGTACTCGTTCGGGTCCAGCGCAGTGCCATCGTCCTCGTGCTTGCCGCTCGTAAACTTCGTCTTGCTCTCGCCCAAGAAGATACCAAGCGCGACCATGAGCACCGACAACAGCGTAGAAAAGGCACAGTAGCC
>NW_907898.1:0-1018 GCF_000209065.1 Trypanosoma cruzi | reverse complement strand
CTCGGATGTACAATCGGTGTGGACCCTTTTCCCCGTGACCAAGTGCTGCCACCGTGCTTCTTTGTTCCCTTCTTTGTGCAATGCCGTGTGCTCATGGTGCCGCTGCTTGCTGTGCAATGCCGACTCGCGTGAACGAGAAACGACGCTTTGACTGCTGGCGAACGGCGAATCCTCCGCTCCTCTTCTGTGTCACCATTTCATTCTCGGACGCGCTTGATGGCTGGCTGTCGTATCGCTGCCACGCGGTCTGCCTCGGCTCTTGTGTTTTGTTCACGGCATCGGGATTGCCCTGTGATGGAGCCATTCGGTAAAAGGAGCGGTGCCAGTGGTCATGTTTCTTTTTTCCTGGATTCCGCCACTCTGCGCGGTGACTATGTGGGGTTGTGTGGGTGGTGGGAGGGCGATGGTGTTACCGGCGTGATTGCGTCAGCGCGACTTTGCCTAGGTGGCTGTACTGTGACGGGGATTGTGTATGACCGGATGTTTTTGCGTGCCACTGTGTTTGGTTACTGTTGTTGTTGCTGCCTCTCATTCTTTTTCTGAGCGTGCAGTTAGAGATACTTTTGCCTGACCAGCACAGCTATCGTTTCAAGGTGTTAGGAGTTACTTGCAGTATTAGGTTTAGTAGTGGGATAACGATTTGGCGGAATAGTGTTGTTGGATTTGCCAACTGTAGGAAGGGATTTGCTAGACAGGAGTTATGGTCGACGGGGCGAGTGCGACGCGCCACAACAGCTCTATTGGTACGTGTTTGGGACGGTGGATGCGGTCTGCGGTGGGTGCGTGTCCGCACAGCCGGCACCGTGTGCGGCACAGGGCCATTGCGGCTGTGCGTGTGGCGCTGCTTGTTGTGTTGGCGCTGGTTGCGGCGGCGGCGTGGATGCCCGCGGTGCATGCGGTGGTGTTGCGACTGCGGGGCGGCACGGTGGACAGAGCCATCACGGTTGGCCGCGCCGTGGACACGGTGCTGATGGACGGCGTGTCCATCACGAACGGCGTGGCTGTGGTGTTCGACGTG
>NW_907897.1:0-1018 GCF_000209065.1 Trypanosoma cruzi | reverse complement strand
AGTGTGTGAACACGCAAACAGATATTGACAGAGAGTGTCTCTGACTCCCACCATTCACAATCGGAAACAAAAATTTGGACCACAACGTGTGATGCAGCGGCCGCTCAAAAACGATCAGCCGAGTGCAGCACCCGTGTGGGCAAGAGCTCGCGAAATTCCTCCAAGCAGCGGATAATTCAGGGTTGTTTGGTGTCCAGTGTGTGAACACGCAAACAGATATTGACAGAGAGTGTCTCTGACTCCCACCATTCACAATCGGAAACAAAAATTCAGACCACAACGTGTGATGCAGCGGCCGCTCGAAAACGATCAGCCGAGTGCAGCACCCGTGTGGGCAAGAGCTCGCGAAATTCCTCCAAGCAGCGGATAATTCAGGGTTGTTTGGTGTCCAGTGTATGAACACGCAAACAGATATTGACAGAGAGTGTCTCTGACCCCCATCATTCACAATCGGAAACAAAAATTTGGACCACAACGTGTGATGCAGCGGCCGCTCGAAAACGATCAGCCGAGTGCAGCACCCGTGTGGGCAAGAGCTCGCGAAATTCCTCCAAGCAGCGGATAGTTCAGGGTTGTTTGGTGTCCAGTGTGTGAACACGCAAACAGGTGGTGACAGAGAGTGTCTCTGACTCCCACCATTCACAATCGGAAACAAATATTCAGACCACAACGTGTGATGGAGCAGCCGCTCGAAAACGATCAGCCGAGTGCAGCACCCGTGTGGGCAACACCTCGCGAAATTCCTCCAAGCAGCGGATAGTTCAGGGTTGTTTGGTGTCCAGTGTGTGAACACGCAAACAGATATTGACAGAGAGTGTCTCTGACTCCCACCATTCACAATCGGAAACAAAAATTTGGACCACAACGTGTGATGCAGCGGCCGCTCGAAAACGATCAGCCGAGTGCAGCACCCGTGTGGGCAACACCTCGCGAAATTCTCCAAGCAGCGGATAGTTCAGGGTTGTTTGGGTGTCAGTGTGTGAACACGCAAACAGATATTTGAAAGAGAGTGTCTCTG
>NW_907896.1:0-1018 GCF_000209065.1 Trypanosoma cruzi | reverse complement strand
GAAGCGGACGGTAGCCGCTACAACGGGGAATGGCAGCACGGTCAGCGGCATGGTACTGGGATTTTGCAAATGAAAGATAATGTTGTATATAGTGGGGATTTTGCATTTGGCCGCATCGAAGGTGAAGGGAAGCTTTTGATGAAAACAAGCGTCTTCTATGGCAGCTTTCATGCCGGTAAAAAGCAGGGAAAGGGATCTGAACATTTTGGGGATTGCGTTATTGAGGGAGAATGGTATGATGATGTATTGACTGGATTTGTACGCATCTATGACGCCCTTACAGAAACTGTTTATGAGACGACATATCAAAACGGTAATGAGCGCGATGACTGTTTTGTACCACCTGTCATGGTGGACGATGCCTACTGTCAAAACTGTGCCCAATGCCATGCCACATTCTCACTCTTTCTTCGGCGGCATCATTGTCGCTTATGCGGAGAAGTTGTCTGTGATAGCTGCTCACAACGCCGGGCCTCGATGCCATTGCATTTCAAAGCGACTGGTACAAGTCGTGTGTGTGATCGCTGTTATCGACGCATGGAGGAGCGCCGTATGCTTGGCATTCGACGGTATGCAAACGGGGAGGTGTACGCCGGCTGCTGGACGCGTGGACGGTGGGTGTCGCGTGGTCTGTTTTCCCGCGCAGATGGTAGCGTTGTCGTCATGGATCTTGCTGGATGCCCGCTGGTAAACGGACATGAGAAAAATTCGGTTGCAAACACGGAAAGTAAACTGGAGCTGCCACTGGATGCATCACCTCCAGTTGAGGAACTACGCAAACTTCCACCTTCTTCATGCACAGAGGTAGACGCTTTCACGCTGTGGTGGAGTATGATGCTTTCGGTTGCCGAACTGAGCCTCCCGCTGGAGCTGACGCCATGCAGATCCTTCACACTATTGCGTGCACCACAAATGAAGCCGCTGCGACTCTTCATTGAAAAGGACGATGCCAGGGATGATGGTAATGATGACGGCGGTGGTAAAAGGGGAAATGATGTTAGGGATGCAGCGGTCGTGC
>NW_907895.1:0-1018 GCF_000209065.1 Trypanosoma cruzi | reverse complement strand
CGGCATGGAGCTGGCGGAGTTTGCGCCGGACCACGACGTCAGGGCGGAAGGCTGCATCATTGGGGAGCCGACCGGCATGACTGTGGTGATTGCTCACAAGGGCACCTCCCACTTTTGGGTGCGTGTGCGGGGCAAGGCGGCGCATTCGTCGCTCGCGCTGACGGGTGAAAGCTGCAACGCCATCGACTACGCCACAAAACTCATTACGAAGCTGCGCGAGATTGCGGAGGAGTACCGCCGGAACGGCACCCGGCATGACTTCGAGGTGCCGTTCTCAACGCTGTCGACGAACCTCATCAGTGGCGGCAACGCCTCGAACACCGTGCCCGCGGAGTGCGAGTTCCTCTTCGAGTTTCGAGCGCTTCCCAACGAGACTGTCTCCAAGATGATGCAGCAGGTGCGGTCGTACGTGGAGACGCAGCTTCTCCCGGCCATGAAGGCGGAGTTTGAGGACGCTGAAATTGTTATCACGCCGCGGGATGAAACGCCGTCGTTTGAGGGCAGTGAGGAGGCGCCCTTCACCAAGCTGGCATGCGCCATTAACAATGATTACAAGGTTTGGAAAAAAAACTATTGCACGGAGGCGGGCCACTACAGTGGGATTGCCGGCGCACCAACTGTGATATGCGGACCCAATGGCGGGGCCATACACTGTGCGAATGAGTATGTCACCCCCGCGCAGCTCGACAAGTGCCGTGAGTTTGTTCTGAGGGTGGCGGAGAGCCTCAAGGCGTCCCCTGCCCACCTGTGACAATGTTGCCACTGCCAGTGTGCTGGGGCGTTATATTTACCTGAAATTTAGTGGGGTTTTGTTGGGCTTCTTTCTTTCCCTACTTGTTTCTTGGGTGGGTGGGTTTGGGCTATGTTTGGCGTTGAGCGTTGGTGGGGGGACCGTCATGGCGTGTCTCAATTTCCACACCGGCAGCTGAATGCGGGGCACTGTTTAGGGATACATTCTGACAGCGGGGTACGTGGTAGGCACATCGTTCTTTTTTTATGAGCTTGTGAAGAGAATGTT
>NW_907894.1:0-1018 GCF_000209065.1 Trypanosoma cruzi | reverse complement strand
TGGATGGGAAAAGCTTGAAAACTGGGAGGATGTTCCTGACGCTGGTGGTAAATATGGCTCGCTCCGCGTTCCCAGTCTCGTTGAGGTGCAGGGTCATGTATTTGCTATTGCTGAGGCCCATTGCAGAGATGGAGACAAGTGCAGCAAATTCGGCTTTACTGGGATTGCGTCAAAGTACCTTGGTTTAAGTGGTGTTTCTGGTCCAACCGAGATCTCGACGGCGGATGCGAGTATCTTTGGCACAGATCTTCTAAAGAAAGGTTCTGAGGTCATCAACACCAGAAACGGCATAACGCGACCAACGACGGTTGTAATTGAGGACAGTGTTTACGTACTCCTGGGAAACTACAGCCGTACAAGGCCGCAGGTTGGGGGCACGAATGAGTGGGGCCTTTTGCTCGTGAAGGGAACTGTCATTGAAGAAAATGGGACGAAGAAAATCAGATGGAATGAGACCCATGTGGTGAAGCCTGAACCTAAAGGATATTCTCGTTCCTTGACCGAGTTAGTTGGCGGTGGAGGATCGGGTGCTGTGATAAGTGACGGCGCGCTTGTGTTTCCCATGCAGGCCAAAAAAAGTGATGGAAAGAGCGTTTTGTTGTCTATGAGTTTTACCCCGTCAAAGAAGAAATGGGAGCTTTCATCCACGACGACTGGTGAGGGCTGCAGGGATCCAACCCTGGTGAAGTGGAAAGAAGGCGAAGACGACGAAAGACCCTTCATGATGGCTCATTGTGCCGGAGGCTACTATGACGTTTACAGGTCCACTCCGCATGGAGTCAGTTGGTATCCATATGGTGAGCCAATTACCCGCGTGTGGGGCAACTCACACAATCGAACAGGGTACGGTGTCCCGAGTGGATTCACTACCGCAATCATTGAGGAAAAGAAGGTGATGCTCATCACAGCGCCCGTGTATGCGAAGGACAATGAAGGTGGAAAGGGTCGGCTCCATCTTTGGGTGACGGACAGGGCACGTGTGTATGATGTTGGGCCGATATCCCATGAGGGTGATGAC
>NW_907893.1:0-1018 GCF_000209065.1 Trypanosoma cruzi | reverse complement strand
TGGAGAAACGAGGTGTGTTTGTGTTTACGTGTGTGTGTGTGTTTGTGTTTGCGTGTGAGATATACCCACTGGCTTTTTGGGTTTCTTGGTGATTTTTCGACTGTTGCTTGCCTTACAGGCTCTGTGGTAGGTGTGTGGTCGTCATCTTTCTTTTTTTTATAGTCATTTCTATGGAAAATGGATAAGAGGAGTACGAGCCACTGAATGGACTCTTTGTGTGTGTTTTATCACCAGGCCTGCGGAAGAAATAAGGAAAAAAAATAATGATTTATTATTATTATTATTATTTGGCGTGTGTATGTTGCTTTTATTATCATTGCTAACGATGTCTTTCTTTTTTTTTTTTTTGGCTTTGCAGTGGCCACCCAACCTTTCTTCCTCCCTGTGCTTCACACATACTTTTGACGCTTGTATACATTTGCGTGTGTTTGTGTGTTCCTTCCAAAATCTTCTCTCTGCGTTTTTTTTTTCTTTTTGGAAGATTGTGTCACGTTTTTCCTCCTAGACAGAGGCAGGGCACCGCGGATGCTTGAACACCACCTTCGTCCGGATCGGAAGTTTTCTCTGACGAATGCGCAGGGCGAGGCCACTTTGTCGGCGTTCTCGCTAACGCGCTCAGAGGAGACACTCTCGCGAAAGGGCGTCATGTCCCCTGTGCGGGATAAACAGCAGGCAACCGAGAGGCGGGATCCTACCTCACCCCGCTCACTTATTGGCATAAGTGCGACATACAATAAGTCGGCCATTCTATTCCCCGATGCACACAAGGCAGCCTTTGAACCCAAAGTGCAGGTGCCCTTTACTTACCAACGTGGCCGTATTCCACGCAAGATTGAAATTGAGCGACGACGTAGGCAATATGAGTTCCACGATGTTCAGGAGCTTGTGGAGTTGGCTGGGCTGACTTTGAAACAGCTCGCAAAGAAGGACAGCCAGGAGCTTCCTTTGGAGGTTTTTGACGACACCTCCTATGATTGTCGCAATCCTTCCGAGTGGATGGAAATTGCGGGCCAGAATG
>NW_907892.1:0-1018 GCF_000209065.1 Trypanosoma cruzi | reverse complement strand
TCCCATACCTGCAGCTCAACGGAGTGCGGCAGAGTGCTGGCGGCGACCTTCTCACCCACAGCGGATACCGGCCCAACATCATAAATTCGCTGCAGTTCCGACAGCCACAAGTGAAGTCGACGCGTTTCTTCTTTACCGTCCGTCTCGGAACATACCGGCCGGCTGACGGGAATGACTTTCTGTCCATCGACCGTCGCGCTGACGTAGCCACCCTGCACGCCGTGCCCCGCACGTGTCAGTGAGTTGCCCCACACGCGCGAAAGAGTGTCGTATGCCTCCGTCCACCGACTCCCCCTTTTCGTCCGCCCAGTAAGCCCCGCGGCTGCCGTCCGCACTCGACGTCATCGTGACGAGATCTCTGTCCTTCCATGCAAGTACCGCCGGCCGGATGCATCCCGCAGGTCTCGTATCCCTTGAAAACTCCCAGCCATAAGCAAAAACTTTGGCAACGATGATCAACAAAACGACCTTTCCATCATCCTTCAAGGCGTGAATAGGCAGCACGTAGCGACTCTTGGCCTCCAACCGAATGACTGCCCCGCCACCACCCACAAATGGTTTGAATTGTTCGGGAATGGGTTTGAAATCCTTCAAAAGGCCGTCAAGATTCGAGGTGCCGCTTCCATGCCACGCAAACTCCTTCTTCCCCTCATCCTCATCGTCATGCGGAACGTCACCCTCCGCCATCCTGGGCGTCCAACAGTCATCACCAGCCACCTTCGTCAGTGGAGCCCCTGACTTGCCACAACCCCCAACAAAGGCCCTTTTATACCCCCATCATCCACAATAGCTGTTGGGCGCAACAGGGGGTCAAAGCTAATGCCGTAATGATCAAACACGATGGCACTTCCCTTCGTCCACGTCCTTTTATCGCTGTCAATCGAATCCGCAGCACCAACAACACACGATTTACTATCCGTGGTACTTGTGTAACGCGCTTCAACGATAGCCACAACAGCGCCTTTCACGTACGCAAGAGAAGATGCACGGAAGGAATCCAACGTATGTATCATAGATT
>NW_907891.1:0-1018 GCF_000209065.1 Trypanosoma cruzi | reverse complement strand
ACAGCAGGGGTGAGATGAACAGCGCCGAGGTAAAGGAACTCGCCGCGGATGTCGTTGTGCGGCACGTCTTGTCGGGGTGGCAGGCGCGGCGGGCTGGCGTCACAGATGCCGACGTGGAACAGTTCTCCGGCATCCGCAGCATTCTTCTGTGAATGCCGGCAGGAGGGAGGGAGGGATGATGGGGGAGAGAGGGCGCACATGCAACGGGAGTGGTGTGGCTGACTGTGGTGTCCGTGAAGATGATGCATGTGGGTGGGGGTGTGCTGGTTGTTGTGGTGCCCACCGCGTATATTTGTTTGCTGTGGCTTCTGCTGGACTGCACGTGAACGCCTGGTGTTCCCCTTGCAGTTGTACAACAAGTATTTTACACCAACAGTAGATAGGGGACTATTAGGCTGCAATGGGGCGGGGGCCGCACCACGATGGCACGCGCCACGGGAAGGAGGGCCGCGGGGTTTTCCGAGGGAGAAGGGGTGCGACACGACCCTACGAAAACGTTGATGGGTGTGGCATTTGCTGCGGGGATTGTTCAGGAGATGTAGCGGACGCTTCTGCCGCTAGGGGCTATGCCACTCGGGCACGTGACGCGCTGCGGTTCCCAAACGTGTGGTGAGCGTCTGGCGAGACACGTTGCGTGCGCTGCCGGAGGGAAGGGCCGCTGCTCTGCATGACTATTTGAGCACTACGGGGCGCACCGCATGCTTTGATGGTATTCTGCGGGAATGTGGACACCTCGTCGACCACGGGCCCCGTGAGACACTGAGGTTCTACGCCGTTACCTGCCGTGGTGCGACCCCGCATGAAGGCCTCTGTGCCGATCCCGCGAGCAGCATGGCGGCACTGCAGTCCTTCGGTCTTGATGTTGTGACGCCGCAACCGGCAGTAGAGCTGGGGACAGACGAATACGCAGTCCTGCGAGACGGCATGGCGCGTCGTCTTAACTGTGAGGGTGCGGTGGTGAACGGCTGCACGAGGCGGGGGGTGTTGTGCGGATGTGGAGGCAGCGGTCCCACGCATA
>NW_907890.1:0-1018 GCF_000209065.1 Trypanosoma cruzi | reverse complement strand
TTGCCGTCGGAGACCGCACCCTCCGCGGCGCACTGGGAGGGCCGCAATGTCGCGTGCGCGCTTCGTCACGGGTCCGTCCATGATGACGCCCAGTACGCCTGTGACGCGGTCGTCGAACCACTCCGCCGCTGCTCTCGTGTGCACTGGGGCATGCGTCCGCAGGAGGAACGTCACGCGTGGCAGCGCCGACACGGACAGGAGCCGCCACTGCGTGTGTTTCGCAAATGGGAGCTCCACAATTGCTCGGAACAGGCGGTCTGTCTCCTCCGCCTTGCGTTGCACAAACCGCGTAATCAGCTCGCTCTCCGGGTCGTTTGCTATTCCCGCACCGAGCACGCGGGCAAACGGCCGGATGTACTCCGCGGGCATGTCCACTGGTCCGTCTGTATGGAGGACCTCCGTCTTGTCCTCGTTCGTCTCGATGCCCAGGGCACGCATCGCTCTGGATGTCGCCTCGCATACCTGCCCAAGCATGCCCGGTGGTGCCGCCACCGTAACGTCGTCCAGGTACGCCGTGAAGCTGGCGTTGGGGAAGCTGCTTTCCAGTTGGCGGAGGGTGGCGATGGTGCCGATGGAAAAAAGCACCGGTCCCAGCACCATGCCCTGTCGCACTCCCCGCGTCGACGTCCACGAGTGGACCAATTGTCCCTTTTCGTAGAAGCCCACCAGCCCTTCCGTGCCCAGCAGGAGTCGTGTGACCCGCCACAGTGGGCTCCATGTGTTGTTGCCATAGACGGCGGATAGGATGGCCGTGCGACTGATGGCGTTGTACGCATTCCGGCCGTCCAGCATGGCCACACTGCCCTTGATGCGGAAGTCCTGCCGTACCTTCTCTATCGCCAACTCTATGTTGTTGCCGACCCCGTATTGCAGGTTCTTAAAGCAGGTTTTGAGGGCTGGCATGACCGCGTCCACCGCCATGAGTGATATAGCCTTTGCCCACACGCACTCGGCGCCGATCGGGCGGAACTTCTTGTTTGGCTTCCGCAGCACCGTGAGGTTGGTTGCCCTGAGGCGG
>NW_907889.1:0-1018 GCF_000209065.1 Trypanosoma cruzi | reverse complement strand
AGACACTGGCACAACGTTGAAGTGGCCGGCTGCGCCAGGGTGCAATGTACTTCCGAAATTCTTCCCTACTCAACGGTCGGTTGTACAGAAAGACGTTTTTCGTCGTCACACGCCTCTCACTCCGTGTGTCGTCTGCGTTGCCTCCATCCCCTTCAATGCGAAAGTGTCCAATCTCCTGTGAATTCCTTCCAGTCGCTGAAGTCGATGCTGAATTCTCGAAACGCTGGCCAGTAGTGTAGACAGAGACCCGACTACCAGTCCAAGGCACAATCGCCACCTGACATTCCTTACCCGGTCCCCAAGTGATTCCGTTTGTATCCTTATTTCCGTTGAACATTGTTTCCCACCTCATTTTATGCGCTTGCGACAATTCAAGAAATACAGCGCTGCCTGTTTCATTTATCCCCACACCCATCAAAAAGATGCTGCCGCAAGATGGTGAAAACTTGTAAATAGACATCGCCTCCACAAAAGGTGAACCCGATGATTGCAATGCACTACATCTGATTCTTCCCCCGATTGCCAACGGACCGCTACGCCCACGAACCAACACCCTTGGAAGCCGATCCACTGGAAAACCCTTCTTCCACAGCTGCCCCACCCTTCTCCGTAGCGTTCAGCCCCCAAGTTCCTCTTCCTTCCATGTAGTCTCGGATAATTTGCCGGACAAACACCCAACCAGCCCAGCTGGAGGCATGAAAGTGTCGCAGCCCTCGACAGACAGAAGATTTTTCTTGACATTTGAATAAGGGCAGAACTGGGAGACACAAATGCACAGCTCCTTCAAAGTCCTCACCGAATCCTTCACCCGCTTCAGCTTCGCAGTCAGGCACACAGACAAATGGCTGCGTGCCCATTCCCCATCGTCGTTCTTCCCGCACAGTAAAATCAACTCCTCTTCATCATCCTCGCCTTCACCACGTTCGTAAAAAAGGGAGCTGGCGGCAGCAGCATACAAATTACGGGATGCCAGCCCAATGCCTACAATGCGAACATCGCCCGCCAGCCAGAGAGAAGG
>NW_907888.1:0-1018 GCF_000209065.1 Trypanosoma cruzi | reverse complement strand
ATTCCTCCAAGCAGCGGATAGTTCCCGGGTTGTTTGGCGTCCAGTGTGTGAACACGCAAACAGACATTGAAAGAGAGTGTCTCTGACCACCACCATTCATAATTCGAAACAAAAATTTAGACCACAGCGTGTGGTGCAGCAGCCGCTCGAAAACGATCCGCCGAGTGCAGCACCCCTGTGGGCAGGATCTCGCGAAATTCCTCCAAGCAGCGGATAGTTCCGGGTTGTTTGGCGTTCAGTGTGTGAACACGCAAACAGACATTGAAAGAGAGTGTCTCTGACCACCACCATTCATAATTCGAAACAAAAATTTAGACCACAGCGTGTGGTGCAGCAGCCGCTCGAAAACGATTATCCGAGTGCAGCACCGTTGTGGGCAGGAGCTCGCGAAATTCCTCCAAGCAGCGGATAGTTCCGGGTTGTTTGGCGTTCAGTGTGTGAACACGCAAACAGACATTGAAAGAGAGTGCCTCTGACCACCACCATTCATAATTCGAAACAAAAATTTAGACCACAGCGTGTGGTGCAGCAGCCGCTCGAAAACGATTAGCCGACTGCAGCACCCCTGTGGGCAGGATCTCGCGAAATTCCTCCAAGCAGCGGATAGTTCCGGGTTGTTTGGCGTCCAGTGTGTGAACACGCAAACAGACATTGAAAGAGAGTGTCTCTGACCACCACCATTCATAATTCGAAACAAAAATTTAGACCACAGCGTGTGGTGCAGCCGCCGCTCGAAAACGATCCGCCGAGTGCAGCACCCCTGTGGGCAGGATCTCGCGAAATTCCTCCAAGCAGCGGATAGTTCCGGGTTGTTTGGAGTTCAGTGTGTGAACACGCAAACAGACATTGAAAGAGAGTGCCTCTGACCACCACCATTCATAATTCGAAACAAAAATTTAGACCACAGCGTGTGGTGCAGCAGCCGCTCGAAAACGATCCGCCGAGTGCAGCACCCCTGTGGGCAGGATCTCGCGAAATTCCTCCAAGCAGCGGATAGTTCCGGGTTGTTTGGAGTTCA
>NW_907887.1:0-1018 GCF_000209065.1 Trypanosoma cruzi | reverse complement strand
TCCGCTTGCCAACCGCTCGTTGAGGAGACATTTTGTCCATCCGCCCCCTGTTGTTGTTCTTGTTGTTGTTGTTGTTGTTGGTAAGAATGTTGCTGTGGTCCAGGAGGCGCTGAGAATGAACTGACCGGCAGCGTTGGTCGCGCTAGCCTCGTCTCCACCTTTTCGTATCGTCTCATCGGCGGGGGCTCTGTAAAGTACGCATCACGCAGATAAGAATACACTTCTGCCGAAGCAATGGCCCGCAGCGCAGTATCGACAAGGTGTACGGCGTCCTTCTCTGTCAATACATGTGTGCTGCTGCTACTGCTGCTGTTGTTTTTGCCACCACCACCACCACCACTGACGTTGTCCTCCGTGGTAGAGGGTTCCACGTTAAGAAACTTCTGTTCCATTAAACGTAAGAATGCACCACATGCACGCGCCGTCTCCTCGCTCAGCACCTGACTAACAAGGCTCTTGGAAAAGGCCACAAGGACAAAGTAATATTGATCCCGTGTCAAGGAAGATTGTGGGGCAAATAAAAGATCTACCAACTTCGTACCGTCCAAAAGGTTAGCATTGAGGTAAAGGCGCATTAAAGAACGGTGAATAGCACCTTCAGCACTCCAGAGTGTGGTCATAAACTTGTGAGAGACAACGGCGGTTCTTTGTTTTTCCCCTTCTACTTCTATATCCTGCACGGACTCCCGTTGCTCCACCGTTTGCAAGGACTTTACAAATGTATCAAGTGCTTTTGTCGTGTCAAGATACGCCTTGGTGGAAGTGCGCTGCTCAGCCGACATGGCCGCTAAAAGCATGTCCATTGTATTCCCTACATGCGATGTGAGTCGTCGTACTACGTTTGACTTTGTTGTGGATTTCGATGGCGGCAGGGTTACTGAAGCATGTTCAATTTCTCCTTCTGCACGCACCTCCGCAGCAGCTGCCTGGCAATTAATGTATTCATGCAACCAGTTGGCCAATGCCTCCCAGTGACGTAAAATACGTTTCACAAGCGGATCTCTGCTGTAGGCTCCGC
>NW_907886.1:0-1018 GCF_000209065.1 Trypanosoma cruzi | reverse complement strand
TGCTGGAGGAATTTCGCGAGCTCCTGCCCACACGGGTGCTGCACTCGGCTGATCGTTTCGAGCGGCCGCTGCATCACACGTTGTGGTCCAAATTTTTGTTTCCGATTGTGAATGGTGGGAGTCAGAGGCACTCTCTGTCAATATCTGTTTGCGTGTTCACACACTGGACACCAAACAACCGTGAATTATCCGCTGCTTGGAGGAATTTCGCGAGCTCTTGCCCACACGGGTGCTGCACTCGGCTGATCGTTTTCGAGCGGCCGCTGCATCACACGTTGTGGTCCAAATTTTTGTTTCCGATTGTGAATGGTGGGAGTCAGAGGCACTCTCTGTCAATATCTGTTTGCGTGTTCACACACTGGACACCATACAACCCTGAACTATCCGCTGCTTGGAGGAATTTCGCGAGCTCTTGCCCACACGGGTGCTGCACTCGGCTGATCGTTTTCGAGCGGCCGCTGCATCACACGTTGTGGTCCAAATTTTTGTTTCCGATTGTGAATGGTGGGAGTCAGAGGCACTCTCTGTCAATATCTGTTTGCGTGTTCACACACTGGACACCAAACAACCCTGAATTATCCGCTGCTTGGAGGAATTTCGCGAGCTCTTGCCCACACGGGTGCTGCACTCGGCTGATCGTTTTCGAGCGGTCGCTGCATCACACGTTGTGGTCCAAATTTTTGTTTCCGATTGTGAATGGTGGGAGTCAGAGGCACTCTCTGTCAATATCTGTTTGCGTGTTCACACACTGGACACCATACAACCCTGAACTATCCGCTGCTTGGAGGAATTTCGCGAGCTCTTGCCCCCACGGGTGCTGCACTCGGCTGATCGTTTTCGAGTGGCTGCTGCATCACACGTTGTGGCCCAAATTTTTGTTTCCAATTATGAATGGTGGGAGTCAGAGGCACTCTCTGTCAATATCTGTTTGCGTGTTCACACACTGGACACCATACAACCCTGAACTATCCGCTGCTTGGAGGAATTTCGCGAGCTCTTGCCCACCACGGGTGCTGCA
>NW_907885.1:0-1018 GCF_000209065.1 Trypanosoma cruzi | reverse complement strand
GGTCTAAATTTTTGTTTCGAATTATGAACGGTGGTGGTCAGAGACACTCTCTTTCAATGTCAGTTTGCGTGTTCACACACTGGACACCAAAAAACCCGGAACTATCCGCTGCTTGGAGGAATTTCGCGAGCTCCTGCCCACAAGGGTGCTGCACTCGGCGGATCGTTTTCGAGCGGCTGCTGCACCACACGCTGTGGTCTAAATTTTTGTTTTGAATTATGAATGGTGGTGGTCAGAGACACTCTCTGTCAATGTCTGTTTGCGTGTTCACACACTGGACACCAAACAACCCGGAACTATCCGCTGCTTGGAGGAATTTCGCGAGATCCTGCCCACAGGGGTGCTGCAGTCGGCGGATCGTTTTCGAGTGGCTGCTGCACCACACGTTGTGGTCTAAATTTTTGTTTCGAATTATGAATGGTGGTGGTCAGAGGCACTCTCTGTCACTATCTGTTTGCGTGTTTACACACTGAACGCCAAACAACCCGGAACTATCCGCTGCTTGGAGGAATTTCGCGAGATCCTGCCCACAAGGGTGCTGCAGTCGGCGGATCGTTTTCGAGCGGCTGCTGCACCACACGCTGTGGTCTATGTTTTTGTTTCGAATTATGAATGGTGGTGGTCAGAGGCACTCTCTTTCAATGTCAGTTTGCGTGTTCACACACTGGACACCAAAAAACCCGGAACTATCCGCTGCTTGGAGGAATTTCGCGAGCTCCTGCCCACAAGGGTGCTGCACTCGGCGGATCGTTTTCGAGCGGCTGCTGCACCACACGCTGTGGTCTAAATTTTTGTTTTGAATTATGAATGGTGGTGGTCAGAGACACTCTCTGTCAATGTCTGTTTGCGTGTTCACACACTGGACACCAAACAACCCGGAACTATCCGCTGCTTGGAGGAATTTCGCGAGATCCTGCCCACAGGGGTGCTGCAGTCGGCGGATCGTTTTCGAGTGGCTGCTGCACCACACGTTGTGGTCTAAATTTTTGTTTCGAATTATGAATGGTGGTGGTCAGAG
>NW_907884.1:0-1018 GCF_000209065.1 Trypanosoma cruzi | reverse complement strand
AAACAAAAATTCAGACCACAACGTGTGATGCAGCGACCGCTCGAAAACGATTAGCCGAGTGCAGCACCCGTGTGGGCAAGAGCTCGCGAAATTCCTCCAAGCAGCGGATAGTTCAGGGTTGTTTGGTGTCCAGTGTGTGAACACGCAAACAGATATTGACAGAGAGTGCCTCTGACTCCCACCATTCATAATCGGAAACAAAAATTTAGACCACAACGTGTGATGCAGCAGCCGCTCGAAAACGATCAGCCGACTGCAGCACCCGTGTGGGCAAGAGCTCGCGAAATTCCTCCAAGCAGCGGATAGTTCAGGGTTGTTTGGTGTCCAGTGCATGAACACGCAAACAGATATTGACAGGGAGTGTCTCTGACTCCCACCATTCATAATCGGAAACAAGAATTTAGACCACAACGTGTGATGCAGCCGCCGCTCGAAAACGATTAGCCGAGTGCAGCACCCGTGTGGGCAAGAGCTCGCGGAATTCCTCCAAGCAGCGGATAGTTCAGGGTTGTTTGGTGTCCAGTGTGTGAACACGCAAACAGATATTGGCAGAGACTGCTTCTGACTCCCACCATTCATAATCGGAAACAAAAATTTAGACCACAACGTGTGATGCAGCGACCGCTCGAAAACGATTAGCCGAATGCAGCACCCGTGTGGGCAAGAGCTCGCGAAATTCCTCCAAGCAGCGGATAGTTCAGGGTTGTTTGGTGTCCAGTGTGTGAACACGCAAACAGATATTGACAGAGAGTGTCTCTGACTCCCACCATTCATAATCGGAAACAAAAATTCAGACCACAACGTGTGATGCAGCAGCCGCTCGAAAACGATCAGCCGACTGCAGCACCCGTGTGGGCAAGAGCTCGCGAAATTCCTCCAAGCAGTCGACAATTCAGGGTTGTTTGGTGTCCAGTGTGTGAACACGCAAACAGATATTGACAGAGAGTGTCTCTGACTCCCACCATTCATAATCGGAAACAAAAATTCAGACCACAACGTGGAGCAGCGACCGCTCGAA
>NW_907883.1:0-1018 GCF_000209065.1 Trypanosoma cruzi | reverse complement strand
GCCCCTCCCAAAACCAAAATTCCGCAATTCCCTAAACCCCAAATGTGTATAATTTATTATCCTAACCTACCTTATACCAACCCCTACCTTATACCAACCCCTACCTTATACCAACCCCTAATACATATTATACAATAATAAACATATAACTAAACCATGATCTACAACTTAACTATCAAGCTCTCCACTCTGCTCTATCTGTATGACTCACTGATATCACAACTATCCATAACAAAATCCAATATCATAAAATAAACCCTAAACAATAACATCCTATATTACACCAACCCCAATCGAACCCCACCTCCCCGTAAATTTAGGGATTTCCGTAAAATAATGTACGGGGGAGATGCATGATTTTTGGCCCCAAAAGTTGAACGCCCCTCCCAAAATAGAGTTTCCTGTATTCTTAGACCACCAAATTTTACTATGGCAACCCACCAATACCACCCACCTCACAATAAGTACAATATCAGACACATAAACACTTACAACAAACATACACTATCAATCTACTCCAACATCTTACACATCATGTACTCATCTGTATAATAACTATCACTATCTTTCAATACATATTATACAATCTTCAAACTACCTTATCACAATATATATTACACCAACCCCAATCGAACCCCACCTCCCCAGAAAATCGGTAAAATCCCAAAAATAATGTACGGGGGAGATGCATGATTTTTGGCCCCAAAAGTTGAACGCCCCTCCCAAAACCACACCTCCCCGATTTTCTGGAGCACTCAAACCCCAAGATGACAACAAAATAATATAATAAATACCATTACTAAACAAACATAACATAATTAACAACTTTATTCACAACACTCCTTACCATAGTTTTCAATTCACATCAATCATCATTACCATATACAACTATACATCTTCAACTTAAACTAACAACATATACAATACACAAATCTATAATTCAACAACCATACCAACCGTATAACGTATTATCACCAACCGCCTATATTACACCAACCCCAATCGAACCCCACCTCCC
>NW_907882.1:0-1018 GCF_000209065.1 Trypanosoma cruzi | reverse complement strand
CGCATACACACACTCCTTTCTCTCTCTGTGTGTGGTCCCCTTGCATGGACTCTTGTCGTCGCCTCACCCCACGAAGCACACACAATAATGTGCCCATTGTATATATGCATGCACACCCATGCAGGCCCGTTGGTGCTCTCTTTTGCACGACACGCACCGCTGCCGTCCTGCCTGGCTGCATGGGCGGAGCACCGTAACTGTTTCTGTTTTGTTTTCATTGCATTGAGTGGGCGACCTCTCTCTCTCTCCCTGTGTGTTTGTTTTGCTTTACGGGAGCAATGAGAGTGTGTGTGCGCTGGTAGTCCCACGCTTCGGCTTTTTGTTTTGTTTTTCTTTTTGATTTTGTGGTTGAGTGCACCCATTCCGCGGCTGCGTGTGTGTGTGTGTGATGATATGAGTAATTTGCGTGTGTGCTTATCTGCCTCTCTCTGCCGTTGCTTTCTTCAGACTCTCTTGTGGCGCACAGCTGCTCTGCAAGTATAGGCGCTGACAAACACACACACACATGCACACACATGCCGTGCTTAAAACGCTGAGAATGCACGCACGCACAGGATTGTGGCTGCCGAGGCCCTCGCGAGGGGGAAAAAACCTGCATTTTTTTTTTTTGACATGTTGCTCGGTGTGTGCTGACGCGTGACGAATAACAACACGCCCCAATAAGCAGAAAAGAAGTAAAACAAAATGGCGCTGAGCGGCACACCGGTAAGCCAAAAATACGCAATCACCAATAAAAAAGCCGGCGATCACCCAGCAGGCACATCAAGCGTCCTCAAAACCAACCTGGAACAGACAAAAAAAAAGAGACAATCATAGAAAACAAAGATCCCCGCCCCCAAACAGGAAAAACCTTAAAGAAAACGCGATTCTTTTTTTTGTCCTTACTGCCGGGGTTGGCCGCCGCCAGAAATAAAAAATGGTAGGGCGGTGGCCCCGGACGCTAGATACAGCCCGACGTGTCGAATTATCCAAGTTGCAGCGGCTGCCCCGGACGTTAGATACAGCCCGACGTGTCGAA
>NW_907881.1:0-1018 GCF_000209065.1 Trypanosoma cruzi | reverse complement strand
TTCAGACCACGACATGTGATGTAGCAGCCGCTCGAAAACGATCAGCCTAGTGCAGCACCCGTGTGGGCAAGAGCTCGCGAAATTCCTCCAAGCAGCGGATAATTCAGGGTTGTTTGGCGTCCAGTATGTGAACACGCAAACAGATAGTGACAGAGAGCGTCTCTGACCCCCACCATTCATAATTTGAAACAAAAATTTAGACCACGACGTGTGATGCAGCAGCCGCTCGAAAACGATCAGCCGAGTGCAGCACCCGTGTGGGCAAGAGCTCGCGAAATTCCTCCAAGCAGCGGATAATTCAGGGTTGTTTGGTGTCCAGTGTGTGAACACGCAAACAGATATTAACAGAGAGTGCCTCTGACCCCCACCATTCATAATTTGAAACAAAAATTTAGACCACGACTTGTGATGCAGCAGCCGCTCGAAAACGATCAGCCTAGTGCAGCACCCGTGTGGGCAAGAGCTCGCGAAATTCCTCCAAGCAGCGGATAGTTCAGGGTTGTTTGGTGTCCAGTGTGTGAACACGCAAACAGATAGTGACAGAGAGCGTCTCTGACCCCCACCATTCATAATTTGAAACAAAAATTTAGACCACGACGTGTGATGCAGCAGCCGCTCGAAAACGATCAGCCGAGTGCAGCACCCGTGTGGGCAAGAGCTCGCGAAATTCCTCCAAGCAGCGGATAATTCAGGGTTGTTTGGTGTCCAGTGTGTGAACACGCAAACAGATATTGACAGAGAGTGCCTCTGACCCCCATCATTCATAATCGGAAACAAAAATTTAGACCACGACATGTGATGTAGCAGCCGCTCGAAAACGATCAGCCGAGTGCAGCACCCGTGTGGGCAAGAGCTCGCGAAATTCCTCCAAGCAGCGGATAATTCAGGGTTGTTTGGTGTCCAGTGTGTGAACACGCAAACAGATATTGACAGAGAGCGTCTCTGACCCCCATCATTCATAATTGGAAACAAAAATTTAGACCACGACGTGTGATGCAGCAGCCGCTCGAAAACGATC
>NW_907880.1:0-1018 GCF_000209065.1 Trypanosoma cruzi | reverse complement strand
TGTGTGTTGGGCAGCGCCTATAATTGCAGAGCAGCTGTGCGCCACAAGAGAGTCAGAAGAAAGCAACGGCAGAGAGAGGCAGATAGCACACACGCACAAATTACTCATATCATCACACACAAACACACACACGCAGCCCGCGGAATGGGTGCTCTCAACCACAAAACAATGAAAAACAAAACAAAAAGCCGAAGCGTGGGACGACCAGCGCACACACTCTCATTGCTCCCGTAAAGCAAAACACACACACAGGGAGAGAGAGAGAGGTTGCCCACTCAATGCAATAAAAACAAAACAGAAACAGTTACGGTGCTCCGCCCATGCAGTCAGGCAGGACGGCAGCGGTGCGTGTCGTGCAAAAGAGAGCACCAACGGGCCTGCATGGGTGTGCATGCAATATATACAATGGGCACATTATGTGTGTGCTTCGTGGGATGAGGTGAGGGCGAGAGTCCATGCAAGGGGACACACACAGAGAGTGGGTGAAAGACGAGTGTGTGTGCGGGCGGTGCATGGCGCTCTCTCACTCACTCTCACGCGGCCACCACCGCAGCCGCAGCCGCACACACCACGAAACTGATGGAATCAGTGCGTTTGCAGAACTCGCACACCGTCCTGCAAACCAGAAGTTTAAAAAGCAATAAGAAACAAGAATTCCAAAAAAAAAAGGAAAAAAACTTAGGCTTCTTCGGGGCTCGAACCCGCACCCCGGATGAAATTGTGAGCTTGTTTTGCCACTGAGCTAAAAAAAATGTGGTCGCGCGACCCATTTTCACGTAAGGTGTTAAGTTCGATCTTCGAACAATCGAGCACATTTGCGTTGTCCCCTGGAAAACGAAAGCGACATGTTTAGGGTGCGCCGCCGCAGCGTGGATACCTCGATTCGTCGTCATATATCTCTCGTACGGGGCCGCAGCCGCAGCGTGAATACTTCGATTCGTCGTCATATATCTCTCGTACGGGGCCGTCGCCGCAGCGTGGATACATCGATTCGTTGTCATGTATCTCTCGTTCGGGG
>NW_907879.1:0-1018 GCF_000209065.1 Trypanosoma cruzi | reverse complement strand
TGCGTGTTCACACACTGGACGCCAAACAACCCTGAACTATCCGCTGCTTGGAGGAATGTCGCGAGATCTTGCCCACAGGGGTGCTGCAGTCGGATAATCGTTTTCGAGCGGCTGCTGCACCACACGTTGTGGTCTATGTTTTTGTTTCGAATTATGAATGGTGGTGGTCAGAGGCACTCTCTTTCAATGTCTGTTTGCGTGTTCACACACTGGACACCAAACAACCCTGAACTATCCGCTGCTTGGAGGAATTTCGCGAGATCTTGCCCACAAGGGTGCTGCAGTCGGATAATCGTTTTCGAGCGGCTGCTGCACCACACGCTGTGGTCTATGTTTTTGTTTCGAATTATGAATGGTGGTGGTCAGAGGCACTCTCTTTCAATGTCTGTTTGCGTGTTCACACACTGGACGCCAAACAACCCTGAACTATCCGCTGCTTGGAGGAATGTCGCGAGATCTTGCCCACAAGGGTGCTGCAGTCGGATAATCGTTTTAGAGTGGCTGCTGCACCACACGTTGTGGTCTAAATTTTTGTTTCGAATTATGAATGGTGGTGGTCAGAGACACTCTCTTTCAATGTCTGTTTGCGTGTTCACACACTGGACACCAAACAACCCTGAACTATCCGCTGCTTGGAGGAATTTCGCGAGATCTTGCCCACAATGGTGCTGCAGTCGGCGGATCGTTTTCGAGCGGCTGCTGCACCACACGTTGTGGTCTATGTTTTTGTTTCGAATTATGAATGGTGGTGGTCAGAGGCACTCTCTTTCAATGTATGTTTGCGTGTGCACACACTGGACACCAAACAACCCTGAACTATCCGCTGCTTGGAGGAATTTCGCGAGCTCTTGCCCACAATGGTGCTGCACTCGGCGGATCGTTTTCGAGCGGCTGCTGCACCACACGTTGTGGTCTATGTTTTTGTTTCGAATTATGAATGGCGGGAGTCAGAGGCACTCTCTTTCAATGTATGTTTGCGTGTTCACACACTGGACACCAAACAACCCTGAACTATCCG
>NW_907878.1:0-1018 GCF_000209065.1 Trypanosoma cruzi | reverse complement strand
CACGCAAACAGACATTGACAGAGAGTGCCTCTGACCACCACCATTCATAATTCGAAACAAAAATTTAGACCACAACGTGCGGTGCAGCAGCCGCTCGAAAACGATCCGCCGAGTGCAGCACCCATGTGGGCAAGATCTCGCGACATTCCTCCAAGCAGCGGATGGTTCAGGGTTGTTTGGTGTCCAGTGTGTGAACACGCAAACAGACATTGACAGAGAGTGCCTCTGACCACCACCATTCATAATTCGAAACAAAAATTTAGACCACAACGTGCGGTGCAGCGGCCGCTCGAAAACGATCCGGCGAGTGCAGCACCCCTGTGGGCAAGATCTCGCGACATTCCTCCAAGCAGCGGATGGTTCAGGGTTGTTTGGCGTCCAGTGTGTGAACACGCAAACAGACATTGACAGAGAGTGTCTCTGACCACCACCATTCATAATTCGAAACAAAAATTTAGACCACAACGTGTGGTGCAGCAGCCACTCGAAAACGATCCGCCGAGTGCAGCACCCATGTGGGCAAGATCTCGCGACATTCCTCCAAGCAGCGGATGGTTCAGGGTTGTTTGGCGTCCAGTGTGTGAACACGCAAACATACATTGAAAGAGAGTGCCTCTGACTCCCGCCATTCATAATTCGAAACAAAAACATAGACCACAGCGTGTGGTGCAGCAGCCGCTCGAAAACGATCCGCCGACTGCAGCACCATTGTGGGCAAGATCTCGCGACATTCCTCCAAGCAGCGGATAGTTCCGGGTTGTTTGGCGTCCAGTGTGTGAACACGCAAACAGACATTGACAGAGAGTGTCTCTGACCACCACCATTCATAATTCGAAACAAAAATTTAGACCACAACGTGTGGTGCAGCATCCACTCGAAAACGATCCGCCGAGTGCAGCACCCATGTGGGCAAGATCTCGCGACATTCCTCCAAGCAGCGGATAGTTCAGGGTTGTTTGGTGTCCCAGTGTGTGAACACGCAAACAGACATGAAAGAGAGTGTCTCTGACCACCACCA
>NW_907877.1:0-1018 GCF_000209065.1 Trypanosoma cruzi | reverse complement strand
AGCATGTCGGCACATAAATACCGACAGTCCCCCTCTTCCACACTCATGGTGCTAACTTGAGTCGGCATACTCAACGCAGTGAATTCCATCATATTGTTACTGTTCCCCATCGTTGACGCATTGTTCGTCCTTTGGTTGCTTGGAATGAAACACAGCCGTGGGCGGCCCTCGTCGTTGAGAGTGACGCTGCAGCCAAAGTCGCTGAGTTTGTAATTTCCTTCACCGTCTATCAGCACGTTGTCTGGCTTAAAGTCCAGATGTACAATATTGGCGCTATGCAACGCATCCAGCGCAAGAGCCATGTGCGCAAGGAATATCAACAACTCCCGCTCCTCCCAACGTTCCCCGCGCCTTCGCCGCAGATCCGCCATCTCAGCCACAGAGCCGCCCTTGCAATACTCCAGCTGAAGATACATCTGTGGGATGCGGCCCTCTTCCCAGGCTTCCGAAAGCTGCACAACGTGGGGAAAGCCTCGAGCAAGGGTCAAGATCGCCTTTTCCCGCAAAAAACGTTGACGCTGCTCAGGATTCGTCAAAGGCGGTGACATTTTCACCGCCACCAGAGCCCCTGTGCTCGTTTCCTCGTAAAGCGTGACCTTCCCGAAAGAGCCACAGCCCAAATCTCTAATTTCCCGGTAGTCCGTTAAAATACGCTGGTTAAAGAAATTGGAGTACTCGGTGTCGGCTTGTGAGTAGTCCAATCCCTCTGGTGTGGCAGGGATGACGGAGGCGCTTAGCCCGCGCCGCGGCAGCCAATCACCCTGCGAGGAAAGAGTTTGAGATGGGAAAAGCACAGCAGCGGATGAAAAAAAGGGCGGTGCCGTGGGGCGGCTTCCCCAACGACGTGGCACCTCGCTGCTTCCTTCCCGTGAGACAAGCGGCATGGAATTGTCCGGGTCATCCAACTGCAATGCGCTGAACTGCGACAGCTCTGCGGATGGCCGTTTCCTCGAAGTAACGACCCTGCAGAAATCCTTTACAGCGCTCCGTGGATCACGCTGACTGCTGCTGATCTTCG
>NW_907876.1:0-1018 GCF_000209065.1 Trypanosoma cruzi | reverse complement strand
GCGGTTTCGTGATGACCGACTATTGTGGGTGGCATCCAGCTGAAAAAGTCAAAATCAGATTTTTCATTTTGTTTGTTTTGTCTTTTGTCTTTTGCTTCTTTTTTTTTTTTTGTTTTTTTTTTTTTTTGTTTTTTGCACCATGTGCGTCTCTCTTTCTGCGTATATCTCTGCGTGTGTGCATTTATGTAGGGTGTTGATGGGTTTGTTGTATGTAACTATGTATGAAACGTGCCTGTGAAGAGAATGTGTGGTAAATGGTCGATTGTGTGCCTTGCGTCATCCGCCTTTTTTTTCTCTTTTTGCGGCCAGGGCACACATGGGGCTTGCCCGTTGTTTATGGGTGAGTTATTGTCCTTAGATCGTCTCGTGAGTGCGTGGGTTTTTTTTTTTCTTTTTTGTGTGTGGTGATTTTCATCAGTAGGATTTGTGTGGTGGATCGAGCCCTTGTTTGTTACTGAGTGCTGCGTGTAATGAGCGCCGCGCTGCGCTCAGTCACCATCTGTTTGTTTGCCGATCAGTCTGTTTGAACTGTGTGTGTATGTTTTTGTCTATGTGTGCGTGTCTGCGTTTCTTCTTGCTAGGCGGGTAGGCTGCAATGCGGCGACTGTGTGCATTTCGCACAGGGACGCCGACAGTGCCGCATCGACGCTTTGGCAACGCACCGAGCCGTGTGCGTCCCGTGGAGACGCCAGGCATGCACGCATGGCGACAGACCGAGCGTGAGGTGAGCGTCGCTGTGGCGCTTGCGGTGATGTTCGTAGTGCCCGTTTGGGTTGTTCTGCTCTCGGGCTTGCGGGAGGAGCAGAAGCGTGAGAGTGTGAGGCGGTGGGCCATGGAGCAGAAGCGTGGCGGCGAGTGAGGCAGGCATCCACACCCACGGGGAGGGAGAGACTGTGTGTGTGTGTGAAGCAACGAGAGGAATGAGAGAACGTTGTTTTGACGACGTGTTGGCGAATGTTGTCGCTGGCAGACGTGTGTTTGTGTTGCCCTGCCGTGCGTGGTGTTCCCGAGTCCACTT
>NW_907875.1:0-1018 GCF_000209065.1 Trypanosoma cruzi | reverse complement strand
GAATGAAGGGACGGCACGAGAAACGGGTGATGGTGGGGCAAATGGTGATGCTGGTTCCGCGTACGGGAGGGGACTGCTGCCGCTGCTTCTTCTGCTGGGACTGTGTGGCTTTGCGGCTGCGTGAGGAGCGTGCGGCCTCAGTGTGGAGCGCTTGCCCTTTCCTGCACCGACACACACACACCGCTAGGGATAAATTTTACTACGCAGAGAATAATTTGTTTTTGTTTTTCTTTAATGTTTTCCATTTTTTCTTGCTGCTTTAGGGAAACCACTATAAGCGTTTTTTTTTTTCGGCTTTTAATTTTTCTCTTTTTTTTGGTGTATAATTTCGTATGTTTTTTTATGTTTGTTTTTAATCATTTTTGTTTGCTTTTAAATAAAATTTTAAGTTTTTTTTTTTTTGCTCCACTCCTTCTTTCCTTTTGCTTTTGGGACAATCACTATGGACGTTTTTTTCTTTTCTACTCTTCCCTCTTTAATTGTTTCTTCTGCACTCTTCCTGTGAGGGGTGCCGTGCGTTTCCCGCCCAACTGCTCCACTCGCACACCCACCGACACGCTCATGACGACGGCCCTGTGCGCCTCGCCTGCTGCACGCATGAGGAGGGGCCGCGACGAACGGCGCGCTGAGGGAGCCGTGACGTGTGGGCGTGCGACGAGGGCCTGTGGGGCGGAGCACACATTTCTTCCCCTCTTGTTTTGTTTTTTTGCGGCCAGGGCTGGCAGACACCCGCAGCGCCACACACACAGCCACACCCTGCCGCCGTGTTTTTTTTTTTGCTGCGCTCACTCTCCCGGTGGAGAGACGCGACTCCCGTCATGTCTGCGTGCTTCTCTCAGTCCCCCACACACGAGTGACTGTGCTCTGCGGGCCGCACTCACGCACGCCGATGAAAAGGCTGAGGGGAGCACCAACACGCAGATGACCCATGAAATATAAACGATGTGCGGACACACAAAAGGTCAGACGGTTGAAAGACATTTAAATATCTTTTTAATTTTATTTTCGGACAAAATAT
>NW_907874.1:0-1018 GCF_000209065.1 Trypanosoma cruzi | reverse complement strand
CCGCGGACTGACGGCACTGCGATGGTGTTTGTGTGTGATGGCTGGTGTGGAGTTGCCGGCCAGGACGAGGGCCGTGGCGGTGCTTTTCCCGCCTGTCATTTGTTTCTTCCGTGTGTTTGTGCTGCCTTTTGCTTTTTTCCCTCTCTCCATTTTCTCCTGTGTTTCTGCGTGGGGTGCCCGCTCACGGGCCATGTTGGTTGTGAGTGCCTCTTGACGGCATCCATTCATTTCTTTCTGCCTGTCTGTCTGTCTTTCCCTTTTGGGTGTGGTGTCTGCGAGAGGGTCGGTGCTCTCCTCGCACCTCGCGTGTGTGTGTTGCTGCTCTTTTCTGCGGGCGATGCTCCTCCGTGCCGTCCCTTCCGGACTGTCTCGTGCCCCACTCTCTGCGTGGGTGCTCTGCTCTAACCCCCGCTGACGTGTCTGATGTATTGCCGCTGTTGTGCTCCTCTCCGCCCCATGCATACGGACACGCTAGGAAAGCAGGGAAACAAGCTCTAAACGCTACTGTGAGATTCGAGGGCTCTGAAGGACCAACAGCACACACACACATATTTATATGCTCTAACGTGTTGCTGCAGTGAAGGCACCCCGCACACACAACCGTCGCTGTGTGACCGGATCCAGCGGAAGGAGGAGGGAAGGAGGAGAGGGTGAACCGCCGAGGCCCAACATGTCCCGGCGTGTGTTTACTTCCGCGGTGCTGCTTCTCTTGTCGTGATTATTTGCTGTGGCAGTGGAGCTGCGCACGCGGTGGAGAGTAATTCCGGGGCTGTGCAAGTGGCGCAGAAGATCGATGTTTTTGTGCCGAAGAAGACGCTGGTGGTGTCAAGAGATGGCACTGGGCCATGTGAATTGAAGGGAGCATTTGTCTCACCCTCTCTCTTCCGTGCTGGCGGAGTAATGGTTGCCTTTGCTGAAGGCTTGCCCGAGTATAACGCCCATGAACATGCTTGGGGTTTATTCTCCCGACATTGTGGCTGGATACATCAAGGCTGCGGAGAAGTGGCCATCCATTTTA
>NW_907873.1:0-1018 GCF_000209065.1 Trypanosoma cruzi | reverse complement strand
GTGGCCGCAAGCAGCACAGTCGTCAGCAGCAGCACGATAGCCGCGTACGCCCTCGCACCGCTGTCGCTCGGCGCAAGATGTTTGCCGCGCTCACCAGGCACAGTGCCGCAAGGAGCACAAAGCTCGCAGTCTGCATCACCGTCAGAAAGGCCAAGCGCATCATGTTCGTGAAGGCAACCACGCCCGCGCCCGCAAGCAGTACAGCCGCCATGCAGAAGTACTGAACGTGGCAGCCTCCCACGGGCGAGTGCACAGCCGCAACCAGGCCCACCACGCACAGCACCGACAGCTGGAACACGCACCAGTACACGTGGCTGCCCCTCATGTTCGTCAGCATGCCACCGTACATCCGCTGCTGCGCTGCGGGGTACCAATACCCGACGGGGTACAGCAGGCGCTCGTGCAGCGGCTTCCTCGAAAACTGCCAGTACCTCGTAAAGCTCGCGCCCGTGTGGCGAGCAATAAAGTAGCACACGCCAGCAGGGAACGCCACACCGTACAGCACGCCAACGACACCAACCACGCGGTGCTGCACGCGGGCGCCGGGCATCGCCAGTGCGAGCACGGAGCCGAAAAAGATGCCGAGGTGCATCGCGTGCGCCACAACGTACGTCAGGCTCGGGAAGCGCATCGCCGCCCACGCACTCGCCGCGTCCACGCCGCGCCACCGCTGGAAGGCGGCCGTCACACCGCAGTGCACGCACCCGAACACAGCGGCGAGCAGCGCGTTGCCCACCACCATCCACACCGGGTCAAGAGCAGCAAACACCGACAGGAAGTACGGCAGCGCAACGGTGCTCGCACGCTCCTGCGCCGAGGCGCATGGCATCCTCGCAAACACGCCGAGTGCCTGCATCTCCAGAATGGAGCCCAGCCCGCCGGTCACCACCACAGCAACAGCCGTCGCACCCGCAACAACGCCGGTGATCGCCGAGAGGGCGCTGGCAGCGGCGGGCAGCGTGTCGGACCTGATCGTGAAGGACCCAAGCAGCACACCCTTGCAGCCGCCGGACACCGC
>NW_907872.1:0-1018 GCF_000209065.1 Trypanosoma cruzi | reverse complement strand
ATGAATAAATCCCACTTGCACTTCCCCCCAACTGTAGAAAAACTTAGGTGCCGAAGGGGGTGCCGAAGGTATGGTATCCTTAAATGCCTGATGCAGCGTAAGTGTCAGCATATAATGATCACTAGGCGGCAACAAGGAAGCTGACCAATCCGACACAGTCAAATGCTTTGACCATGCCAGATCGATACAGGATCGTTCTCTTGTGCCACGGGCATATGTGATCTCACCAGGGGTGTTAACCAAGGTGAGTCCCGCATCCGTGCACAGTTCTAAAAATTCTGCAGCAACCTCGCTTGGAGAAGTCTCCAAGAATGGCTCCCACTGTGGGTGATGCATGTTGAAATCCCCACACAGCAGGAGCGGCGACGAGGCTGGAAGGCAGTTTACTAACCGCCTGAAGGATTGCGTTACTTGCGGTGGTGGTCTCATATAGGCACTCGCTACAATAAGATCACGGTTCTGGTCCAGAGCAACCTGGACCACCACCACTTCAAGGCTGGTGTCGTGCTGGGGGATGGTGAGAGGTATACGCTTGGAGCGGAGAGTTTTCCGCACCAGCACCGCCACACCGCCTCCCTTGCCGATGCGCGACTGTGCATAGAGCACATAATCTCCAGTGTGCATGCTGGCGATCTGCTCCGACGACTTCCAATTCTCCTGAATGGCTATTATGTCTGCTCCTTGCGCCATTAATGTTGCGAGTTTTGACGGCGTGAGGCAAGAAACGTTCATCTGGAGTACTGCTATGGGGCCTGGGTTCTGCTCAATGTCTCCGCTTAGCAGTAGCTTTTGTCGTTGCGCGTCACATACGGCACGCAAGCGGCATGTATAGCGCTGATAAGCGCCGATGGAATTCAGCAGCGGATAGAAATACCGCTCCGCGGCCAGCCATGTAAATGGCTCCATCTGGTGCCCTTCCGACCCGTAAAACTAAGTAACAACTACTCATCGGGTTTGAAGCATGAACAGCAGGCGCTTAGCTTCCTCTCTGGCAAAGAGTACTAGACCCTGGCACCAC
>NW_907871.1:0-1018 GCF_000209065.1 Trypanosoma cruzi | reverse complement strand
CGATCAGCCGAGTGCAGCACCCTCGTGGGCAAGAGCTCGCGAAATTCCTCCAAGCAGCGGATAGTTCAGGGTTGTTTGGTGTCCAGTGTGTGAACACGCAAACAGATATTGACAGAGTGTGTCTCTGACTCCCACCATTCATAATTGGAAACAAAAATTTAGACCACAACGTGTGATGCAGCAGCCGCTCGAAAACGATCAGCCGAGTGCAGCACCCTCGTGGGCAAGAGCTCGCGAAATTCCTCCAAGCAGCGGATAATTCAGGGTTGTTTGGTGTCCAGTGTGCGAACACGCAAACAGATATTGACAGAGAGTGTCTCTGACTCCCACCATTCATAATTGGAAACAAAAATTTAGACCACAACGTGTGATGCAGCAGCCGCTCGAAAACGATCAGCCGAGTGCAGCACCCTCGTGGGCAAGAGCTCGCGAAATTCCTCCAAGCAGCGGATAGTTCAGGGTTGTTTGGTGTCCAGTGCATGAACACGCAAACAGATATTGACAGAGAGTGTCTCTGACTCCCACCATTCATAATTGGAAACAAAAATTTAGACCACAACGTGTGATGCAGCAGCCCCTCGAAAACGATCAGCCGAGTGCAGCACCCTCGTGGGCAAGAGCTCGCGAAATTCCTCCAAGCAGCGGATAGTTCAGGGTTGTTTGGTGTCCAGTGCACGAACACGCAAACAGATAGTGACAGAGTGTGTCTCTGACTCCCACCATTCATAATTGGAAACAAAAATTTAGACCACAACGTGTGATGCAGCAGCCCCTCGAAAACAATCAGCCGAGTGCAGCACCCTCGTGGGCAAGAGCTCGCGAAATTCCTCCAAGCAGCGGATAGTTCAGGGTTGTTTGGTGTCCAGTGCACGAACACGCAAACAGATAGTGACAGAGAGTGCCTCTGACTCCCACCATTCATAATTGGAAACAAAAATTTAGACCACAACGTGTGATGCAGCAGCCGCTCGAAAACGATCAGCCGAGTGCAGCACCCTCGTGGCAAGAGCTCGCGAAA
>NW_907870.1:0-1017 GCF_000209065.1 Trypanosoma cruzi | reverse complement strand
TTGAATATCAGACGGCGTGTGAACGCGACCCCGCAAATTTTCCGCGGAGGACGCTCTGGACACCGTCACACGTCTGGAGAACACACTCAAGATTGTCAGGCGCCGGAACCAACTTCTCGCCAAGGAGAATGCGACGCAGCAAAAGCTGCTGAATGACCGGTCCAAATTTTTGCTGAAGGAGACGAAAAACTACGAGAATCTTGTTGACAGGACGGGTTGGCACGAGCAGTGCTCTTTAAACCCTGAGGATGAGGCCCAGAAGGCGTCTGACATCCAAGAGATGTCACAACTTGAGGTAACGGTCCAGCGAGAGTTACGTGCGGCACACACAATCCTAAAGAAGAAGGAAGCCCTCCTTCGCGGACTTGAGGAGCAGCTGGCAAAGGGCACAGACCTTGACGCCGAACTGAACAACGCCTACAATGATATTCGTGTCAGGAAGCGTGAATGCCGTGAGCTCGAACTACGGCTTGAGCATTTACGCAAATGCAGCAAAAAGAACGACGAGGCTCTGACGGTGTTTGAAAACCATGGGCAAAGCGTTTCCATAGAGTACATGGAAACTGACAAAGATTTTCTGAAAGACGCGGTAGCGCAAATGAAGTCTGTCTGTCGTCGCCAAGACAATGTCATCCGGGCGCAACTGACACGTCAACAACAACTCCAGACTCGTCTTGACACTATTCTCAGATCACTTCGGGAAATGAATTTGGAAAAGGAATATGAACGGAATGTCTCCAAGTCTGCCTTGGTGCCTTCTGCTTCCCGTGAGGAACCTGAAGACGTCTCAAGCATTCTTCCCAAAGAAGAAACGATACCAATTCATACTTATCGCCTTATTTTCAAAAACAAGGAGCTTATGAACACCAACGTTGTACGAAAGAATATGTTGGTGTTGGAAAAGGAGGGGGTAATTCAGGCTCTGGAGGCAAGTTTAATGAAGTATGCGAATGCATTGAACATGAAAACGAGGCAGCTAGAGAACATGAAAATAAACAAAAGGTTTTGAAATGACTG
>NW_907869.1:0-1017 GCF_000209065.1 Trypanosoma cruzi | reverse complement strand
GCTTTTCCTTGCCCTCTGCTGTGCGTGCGTGTGCGCCACGGCTCAGGAGGAGGGGCAGTATGATGCTGCTGTTGTTGAGGCTGGGGAGGGCCAGGATCAAACTACAACCACCACCACCACAACAACAACTACTACTACGACGACCACCACCACCAATGCACCCGCCAAGGACACGACCACCACCACCACCACCAATGCACCCGCCAAGAACACAACCACCTCCAAGGCACCGACTCCTGGCGACGGGAGCGGCCTCGGCGGCCCTTTGTGGGTTCAGGTGCCGCTGCTGCTGCTTGTCAGTGCCGCTGTGGCGACCGCCGGTGCTGCGTGCTGAGGACGGGGCGGGGCGCGTGCGCCGCTCTCGGCGTGACCCACCGAGAGGTGCGCCGCGTATATTTGAGCACCCTGCAGCGGTGTGGATGTATATATGCCATTGTCTTTGGTTGTGCGTGCTTAGCGTATCTTCCGCCGTTTGTTTTGCGCCTGGTTCTTCCGGGTGTGACCATCTTTTGTTTTGGCTGCCGTTGCGTGCTGGCCCCGTGCCGCCTGCCCGTGCATTCTCTGCGACGGCCGCGCGCTGATGTACATCTCCTACCGCCGCCCCGCCACTTGTGGGGGGAAGCGTCGGTGCGATTTTATTTTTATTTTTACTTTTTTTTTGGTTTGTGTTCGTTCGTACGTTTTCGGCGCTGACTGTGTGTGTGCGTGTGTGCTGGTGTCCCTGCGGCGTGGCGTGGCTGCTCAGCCGTGTCTCGATCCAACTCCCCCGCTGTCTCTGTGTGCGTGTGTGTGTATGCAGTGCATCTGCCCGTGTCTCTCCCTCCCATGCTGCGTGCTCTCGTTGTGCCCGCTCGGTGCCGGCCCGACAGGAGAGTTTACACCGCGAGCAACAAGCGAAGTCCACAAAGGCCCAAGTGACAATGATGCTGCGCCGCGTCCTCTGCGTGCTTTTCCTTGCCCTCTGCTGTGCGTGCGTGTGCGCCACGGCTCAGGAGGAGGGGCAGTATGATGTTGCTG
>NW_907868.1:0-1017 GCF_000209065.1 Trypanosoma cruzi | reverse complement strand
CGCGGTCTCCCAAAAGACCGTACGATAAAAAATTTGTGAAGAGATGTCTTCGTTTGTGCGAGATATGAATTATTTGGGCAGCCAGTCAACCTCAGAAGCATTCTTTTCACAAAATCCCATGAAAATACAAAAGAATTCTGCGGCCTTCATATTTCACAGAAGCTTCTAATGGCAATGGACTCCTTAACAAAAAAAAGTAAAATAGAAGAATTTTATTGCTGTGGCACCGTGGATCATAATGATTCTCTCTCACAAGAAACTCTCTGAATAAACCCGGTGGCCACAAAAAAAAAAAAATTAATAATCGCTAAAACACTTCCTAATATATTTACCAGAACGAAATGCACTTTGTTCCCCAATTATTTCCCTAACTTTCTTCCCTATCCCTTTCCCCCAAGATTATTGTGCTCCCATTTCTCGGATTTTATTTACAAAATCAGTTGTTAATACAAAATGGTATTGGTGTACCTTTCCGTCCCAGAACGCCACAATTTTTTTTTCAGCGTCGGTTTTATTCTTTGGATTGACGTAATTACATTTCTGCCATTTTGTTATCTTTTTGCTGATTTCGTGCTGTATATAAATCATCTCCCACGACATGTCTCGGGATAACTCCTCCCAACCTTCAAAATATGCCGATAGGCGCTCAGTGAACTGCTTCACGGTGCTGGTTATCGTGTGGTGCGCACTCGCCGTAGTCATCTGCAGCCCAACCAGCGTCTTCCGCGGCGAATTCACAAAGAAAAAGCCGTCCACCAGCGGAAAGTTTTCAACCGCCGGTAGGTACAGCACCCCGTACTCCATCGGAATCCTCGTGACACCGCCTTCCAGTTCCTTTAATCCAACGGTGCGCGTGGGGTACCCTTGATGGTTTAACTTCAGCACTGAATCCTGTGGTTTGGAAGGCGATGGTGGCGGCAGCTCCTTGAGTCCCTCTAATATTGCAATGACAAGCTCCCCATACATGAAGGCGCGCAAACCTAATTTTCCAGAGCTCGGGAAGCAAGAGCACCACGC
>NW_907867.1:0-1017 GCF_000209065.1 Trypanosoma cruzi | reverse complement strand
TCCCCTCGGATGATAGTGATGTGGATGGCACTATTCAGTCGAGTGAGTTGGACTCCGACACCGAGATTGTGAATGCAGAGGTGTCACCATTGCTGGAAGTCACAGCGGTGCCGCTGTTGCCGGCCTCACGTAGAAGGATTGTGAGGCAGTACAGTGTGGTGGCTCTAAGTGCGCTGGGAGGCGCCCTTCTTGTGGGCCTTTTGAAACGCGGCATCGGCTCCGTTATTCGCACTCTTGTGAGCGGTCTAGCTATGACACAGCTGCTTCACTTGATGGGCTACGCAGATGTCCGGTGGAAACGGCTACTAAGCGATTTGTGGAGTGTTTCTGAATACAAACCAACGAGCAGCCCATTCCGTGCGGCAATTGCCGTGATTGCCGGCTCTATTGAACGCAAAATTGCGTTTTTCTGTGGCATGGCTGCCGGTGTGTTTCTTTCCTAGAAAAAATATAAACATGCGTTTATTTTATTTATTTTGTATTTTCTCTTGTTGGTCCTCATTTTCTCTTGAGGAACCGCGTCTGGGGCTTCCTGCGTAACAGAGTGGATGGAGCGAGCGGTCAGTAAATGAAGTGGGCGACCTTTATTTGCCCCCCTGGAGTAACGTGTGGGACGCTCTTATTGGCTGACCGGCATGCACTCCAAATGCAAAAGACTTTTCTTGGGTTTGTTGCTAACGGTGCGACTAATTTAATTTTTAATTTTTATTTTTATTTTGTTTGGGTCGTCTTTTTCCTCCGGAAAGGAAGCGACTGAAGCAACACACACACGCACACACACCAAGAGAAGGGGAAAGAGTGGTGCGTAACACACAGGAACCTCTTTTTGATGCCAGTTGTATTCTATCGGAGCGTGAGCGATGGGTGGCGTGTCGGCGTTGCGGCGTCGCTTGACGGAGCGAATATAATTGTCCGCGACGGTCCAATGGAGGAAACGGTCTCCTCGCTGGACATTTTCAACCCGCAGGCGTCTGACGCGGGGAGTGATGCACAGTTGTTACTTCACAGTCAGACCAA
>NW_907866.1:0-1017 GCF_000209065.1 Trypanosoma cruzi | reverse complement strand
ACAACGTGTGGTGCAGCAGCCGCTCGAAAACGATCCGCCGAGTGCAGCACCATTGTGGGCAGGAGCTCGCGAAATTCTTCCAAGCAGCGGATAGTTCAGGGTTGTTTGGTGTCCAGTGTGTGAACACGCAAACATACATTGAAAGAGAGTGCCTCTGACTCCCGCCATTCATAATTCGAAACAAAAACATAGACCACAACGTGTGGTGCAGCAGCCGCTCGAAAACGATCCGCCGAGTGCAGCACCATTGTGGGCAAGAGCTCGCGAAATTCCTCCAAGCAGCGGATAATTCAGGGTTGTTTGGTGTCCAGTGTGTGAACACGCAAACATACATTGAAAGAGAGTGCCTCTGACTCCCGCCATTCATAATTCAAAACAAAAATTTAGACCACAGCGTGTGGTGCAGCAGCCGCTCGAAAACGATCCGCCGAGTGCAGCACCATTGTGGGCAGGAGCTCGCGAAATTCCTCCAAGCAGCGGATAGTTCAGGGTTGTTTGGTGTCCAGTGTGTGCACACGCAAACATACATTGAAAGAGAGTGCCTCTGACTCCCACCATTCATAATTCAAAACAAAAATTTAGACCACAGCGTGTGGTGCAGCAGCCGCTCGAAAACGATCCGCCGAGTGCAGCACCCTTGTGGGCAGGAGCTCGCGAAATTCCTCCAAGCAGCGGATAGTTCCGGGTTGTTTGGTGTCCAGTGTGTGAACACGCAAACATACATTGAAAGAGAGTGCCTCTGACTCCCGCCATTCATAATTCGAAACAAAAACATAGACCACAACGTGTGGTGCAGCAGCCGCTCGAAAACGATCCGCCGAGTGCAGCACCATTGTGGGCAAGAGCTCGCGAAATTCCTCCAAGCAGCGGATAGTTCAGGGTTGTTTGGTGTCCAGTGTGTGAACACGCAAACATACATTGAAAGAGAGTGCCTCTGACTCCCGCCATTCATAATTCGAAACAAAAACATAGACCACAACGTGTGGTGCAGCAGCCGCTCGAAAACGATCCGCCGAG
>NW_907865.1:0-1017 GCF_000209065.1 Trypanosoma cruzi | reverse complement strand
CCCTGAATTATCCGCTGCTTGGAGGAATTTCGCGAGCTCTTGCCCACGAGGGTGCTGCACTCGGCTGATCGTTTTCGAGCGGCTGCTGCATCACACGTTGTGGTCCAAATTTTTGTTTCCAATTATGAATGGTGGGAGTCAGAGACACTCTCTGTCACTATCTGTTTGCGTGTTCATGCACTGGACACCAAACAACCCTGAATTATCCGCTGCTTGGAGGAATTTCGCGAGCTCTTGCCCACGAGGGTGCTGCACTCGGCTGATCGTTTTCGAGCGGCTGCTGCATCACACGTTGTGGTCCAAATTTTTGTTTCCAATTATGAATGGTGGGAGTCAGAGACACTCTCTGTCACTATCTGTTTGCGTGTTCACACACTGGACACCAAACAACCCTGAATTATCCGCTGCTTGGAGGAATTTCGCGAGCTCTTGCCCACGAGGGTGCTGCACTCGGCTGATCGTTTTCGAGCGGCTGCTGCATCACACGTTGTGGTCCAAATTTTTGTTTCCAATTATGAATGGTGGGAGTCAGAGACACTCTCTGTCAATATCTGTTTGCGTGTTCATGCACTGGACACCAAACAACCCTGAACTATCCGCTGCTTGGAGGAATTTCGCGAGCTCTTGCCCACGAGGGTGCTGCACTCGGCTGATCGTTTTCGAGCGGCTGCTGCATCACACGTTGTGGTCCAAATTTTTGTTTCCAATTATGAATGGTGGGAGTCAGAGACACACTCTGTCACTATCTGTTTGCGTGTTCACACACTGGACACCAAACAACCCTGAACTATCCGCTGCTTGGAGGAATTTCGCGAGCTCTTGCCCACACGGGCGCTGCACTCGGCTGATCGTTTTCGAGCGGCTGCTGCATCACACGTTGTGGTCCAAATTTTTGTTTCCAATTATGAATGGTGGGAGTCAGAGACACTCTCTGTCACTATCTGTTTGCGTGTTCACACACTGGACACCAAACAACCCTGAATTATCCGCTGCTTGGAGGAATTTCGCGAGCTCTTG
>NW_907864.1:0-1017 GCF_000209065.1 Trypanosoma cruzi | reverse complement strand
TTGTTTTTGTTGCTGTGGTGCGTGACTCTCATTGCTGGATGGGACGGTTCGTGGTTGTGTGACTTTTCTCTCCTTTTGCTTTCACTCTGCGTTGACGTGTTGTTATTTTGTGCTGAAGGCTGCACGCAAGTGACAGGAGTGATGGTGATGATGTCTGGCCATTTGCTGCTGGTCTGTGCTTTTTGCGTGCTGTGGTGCGGTTTATCTGGAGTTGCTGCCGATGATGCTGGTGATGTTGGTTCTCTTGAGGAAAATGGTACTGGCAAGGACGAAAATGAGTTGAAAGGAATATCTTCTCCAGGTTTGAGTTTACCAAAGGGAAAAGAGAAACCACCAGCAGCAGCATTGGGAGGAGGAGGAGCCCCAGATTCACAGGGAGGGAAGGATACTTCGATGTCAGAAGAGGGTGAAAATATCCTACAAGAACATGGAGTGAATTTATATGTCGATCTACCCAAAACAAATGAGGATGAAAATGAAAATAAAGGCTTGACGGATGCTGGACTTGACACGAGGAATCAAGCAGCACCACCAAAACCTCTTCCGGGCACATCAGGAGAATCGCCAGAGCCTCCACTATTACCAGCAGTGAAGGGACCACCGGCATCCCCAGGGGTTTCTTCACAAGAACCACCTACCCAAGCATCAACGAAGCTAACAGTACCTGTACAGCCAGCAGAGCTCAACACTGCGGGCTCGGTGACACCGGTGCAGTCACAGGGAGGACCAGAGACAATGCAGCCAACTTAAGAACCTCCAAAAGTATCCAGTATACCCGACACAGGTACCCAAAAGGATTCACTAACTGAGGATCGGGCGGAAAAAACGTTATCCCCAGCAGGTACTAATGATACTACCGACGATCACAGTGAGGAGGAAATTGTGGAGGAAAGCCCCGGTGATGCTGCAGAATCAGGTGTCGTACTGACAGAAGGAAACGAAAGTGAAACACCGGGCAGCGGTTCGAAGGAAACAAAAACATCACACACTAAATTTGAGGAAAGTAACGCAGTAACG
>NW_907863.1:0-1017 GCF_000209065.1 Trypanosoma cruzi | reverse complement strand
TCGTTGTTGTTCTGCTGCCCAAAAGAGAAGAAGAAGTAATGTTCAAAGATGGGTTCTGTCTTTTGATGCCTTTGGGAAACCTAACTGCCTTGTGAGAGGGGTGAAGTGGAAAAAAGATGCGATTGAGAGCATTCGCTGCTCTCCTTGCTGTTTTGTAAGTGTGTTGACCATCTCCCAACAACAATGATGTAGGAGGTGGAAGTGATGCCCTTTTTCGTCCGGAAATGTATTTCCATGCAAGTGGTTCGCCTGGATTTAACTTGCTGATGCGACGTAGATACGTGTTGCGCAAGCGCTCTCGGAGTAGGAGGAAGAATTGACTCCTTGTCCGTTGCATTTCTGCCTCACGGTCGGGCGTCGGTAACTGTAGATAGCGGGCCTTGCTGTCGGTAGCAATCCGCTCTGCCTCCATGAGAGTGTCGTCCCAAAGCCTGGGACCATCCTTGTGCATGCCGCGGGGGCAATGTCGTCGATACGAAGTAATAAGCGCTCTCGTGAAAGCTTTAATGCCGGTGGACTGCTTTTTATAGTCATATGCCGGAAGTTGTGCGTCGAATTCCTTGACAAATAAATCCCATTTACACTTCCCCCAACTGTAGAATATCCTAGGTGCCGAAGGGGGTGCCGAAGGTATGGTATCCTTAAATGCCTGATGCAGCGTAAATGTTAGCATGTAATGATCACTAAGCGGCGACACAGAAGCTGACCAATCTGACACAGTCAAATGCTTTGACCATGTCAGATCGATACAGGATCGTTCTCTTGTGCCACGAGCATACGTGATCTCACCAGGGGTGTTAACCAAGGTGAGTCCCGCATCCGTAAACAGTTCTAAAAATTCTGCGGCAACCTCGCTTGGAGAAGACTCCAAGAATGGCTCCCACTGTGGGTGATGCATGTTGAAATCCCCGCACAGCAGGAGCGGCGACGAGGCTGGAAGGCAGTTTACTAACCGCCTGAAGGATTGCGTTACTTGCGGTGGTGGTCTCATATAGGCACTCGCTACAATAAGATCAC
>NW_907862.1:0-1017 GCF_000209065.1 Trypanosoma cruzi | reverse complement strand
TTTTTGTTTGTTTCCCATCCAACACCGTCATAATACGCCGAGGAATTCCGAAGACTCTCACTGAATGTTACCTCCCACTTCTTTTCGTGGGTGTACGACAGACCAAAGAGCAGGGTGTCTTGTGCATCGTTCATCCTCACACCCATCAAAGGGATAGAGCTGCTTCCCTTCGGTTCCTTGTGAATGGACACTGTCGCCACAAGAGTGAACTTGTAGTTCGCAAAGTAGTACGGCACATTCTGCCCCATTTTGCCAACAGGCCACTCCGCCCCTGCTCCGGACCCCTCGAACGTCAATCCACCATCCGCCGCTGGCTTCCCTTTGTTCACTGTGGCATTCACCCCGAGGTACTCGTCTGCCCACGTGCTGTCAGTTGACGTGTTGGATAAGAAGCCAAACAGCCCTTTGGTGAGGGCTTCATGACAGTCACTGCGCCAATAGTTCTCCCATTCATTCCTGCAGCCGTATTCCCTCGCAATGTACGCGTCCCTCTCCTTCCATGCAGCCACCACCTTCTTCATCTCCTCCAACTTCTCCGTCAGATCCACAAAAGTAATGTTGTAGTTATCTCCCCTTGCAGCAACCTCGTACGAGCAGTACAGTTTCTTCTCTTCCTTCGGTCCTTCCTTTTTCAATGGCTGCGCTTCGACCGTGGCGTACAGCAGAGTGCTGGCGGCGACGTTCTCATTCTCAGCGGATATCGGTCCAACATCATAAATTCGTTGCATGTCCGTCAGCCACAAGTGAAGTCGGCCCGTTTCCTTACCGTTCTTCTCGGTATATACCGGCCGACTGACGAGGATGTATTTCTGTCCATCGATCATCGCGCTGACGAAGCCACCCTGCACGCCGTGCCCTGTACGATTCAGCGAGTTGCCCCACACGCGTGAAAGAGTGTCGTATTCCTCCATCCACCATTTCCCCAAGGCGCTTGACCAGTAAACCCTGCGGCTGCCGTCATCACACGACGTCATCATGATAATTTCATCATTCCATTTCAGGACCGCAGGCTGGATG
>NW_907861.1:0-1017 GCF_000209065.1 Trypanosoma cruzi | reverse complement strand
CTTTTGCAGAAAAACCAAGAAAAGAAAAAGATAACTATTGACACCAGCCAATTTTAAAAAAACAGGAAGGTATGGCGTGTGCGTGCCAGAGGGGAGGTAACGTAGCACCGAGCGTGCCACGGAGGTCCCTGCCCCTCTGCTTATCGCTGGCGTTCTCCTCCGTTAACAGAAAAAGCAAAGACTGCAGCGGGGTAAATAGAGACAGTTGTACGCACACGTGTATGAAGGGGGTAAGAAAAAAAAAAGGATGCAAGGCATCGGAGAGGAAAAGAGCACAAAAGACGAAGGATAACCACCATGCTACACGGCTGACCACCAGACCTCCTCGAACGGCAAAGTGATGGCGGCCAAAAAGTCTCTGGCATCCCCATCATGGCAGGACCAGCCAGGCATGCATGTGGTAGAAACACACAGGAAACAAGGATGAGGCATTCAACAACAACAAAAAGCGATGTCAGAAAACAGTATAAAAAAATCAACGTTCTTGTGGGCGCTTCGACGGAAGAGACACACAGGCATATATTTGCCTCTCTGAGGCATCACAGTACCAAAAAGTTACAAAAGTAAAAAGTAAAACTAAGAAGCAGGAATAAGACAAACTGCTCAAGGCAAGTGAAAAAGCAGACTTTGCTAAAACACGCTCTCACTGCACACTACTCTGGCCTCAGTAGAGATCGGGGACGAATAAAAATGAAAAAAAACAAAAATACTAAAATTTGTCAAAATTAACGAGGGGGCAATGCCTTTCCCGTCTAAATAAATCCTACGCATAGAAGAGCACTCAGCAATGCACTTGTGCGCACACAGCATGGCCCTGCTCTCACACAATCCTCAAAAACAAAGAATTAACGCAACACACAAAAAGCTATCAAAAACACACAAAAGCCAAAAATAAATTGATGGTCGGCGCCGCGAGCCCCTTCGCTCCTATCTGAAGGCGACAATACACGTCAGGTTCGCTGGACTTCTTCCACAGGCGGTCAGCGTGCCGAGGTGGTGGGGGCTGTGCGGCCCTCG
>NW_907860.1:0-1017 GCF_000209065.1 Trypanosoma cruzi | reverse complement strand
GCGCGTCGTGTCTCCCCTTCGAGGTGCCCGACACGGTTGTGCCGCCCGCAGCGGAGAGAGCCGTCGACGGCGACACGAGCTGCGTGGTGGACCAGACGCTGACGGACCTCGCGCTGAACATGTGGAAGACGCACCACTGCTACGTGGGTGTGATATTCAGCGGCGTGGGTGCTGCGCTCGCGTTTTTCCTCAACAGCATGCCGCTGCATCTTCCCATCAACATCACGCTCACTGGGTGCACATTTCGTAGTGGTGCCGCGCTGCAGTTTGTTGGGGGTGCGGCGGCGGTTGAGTCATCTGGCGTCCTGATCCGCGTGAGCCGGACGGTGATGCGTTCCTCCACCGTTGCTTTTATACGTGCCCTCCCGCAGCACTGCGACATCGCCGTCACGGAGGTTGACGCGGCGCAGTTCTCCTCGTCCGAACTGCCGGACACTAGGATGAACACGTTGAGCGTCGTGATGCTGAAGGACGCCGTGCTGAGTGCGTCCTCGCTGTTGGTCAGCAACGTCAGGGCGCATGCGACGAAGCGTGATGCGTTCGTTGTGTACTCGACAGGAACGCTGACGCTGGTGGGTGGCAGCTCGCTGTACGCGCGGTACTGCAGCTTTGATGGATACACACATATGTTCTACCTGTACGGGCTCAGTGTGAGTGACCACTCCGTTATTGCGCTGCTCAACAATACGATGTTCTCCGGGGTAAGCCTGCTGTATCAACACAACAGATTCAACTTGTCGGATCACAGCGTGGTGCGCGTGGTGGGGAACAGCGGCTCCGTGCGCTACGCCATCTATAACGATGACATGTGGACTGTTCAGCGGTCAAGCTGGCTGGATTGGCGCGACAACGACGTGGAGGTGGGTGCGATGTTCTACGACAGTAGCTCCGCTTTTGTGAGCATTGACGGCAGCAGTGTGGTGACGCTGACAGGCTGCAAGATGGGCTCGACGGGGTTGTCGGTGTCCCTTTTATCTCGGGCTGACGCCGGCTACCGGTTCGTTGCTGGGTGCCTGA
>NW_907859.1:0-1017 GCF_000209065.1 Trypanosoma cruzi | reverse complement strand
GAAATATCACTAATTTTAGGAATGAACATTCTTCTCTTGCTTTGAGCACGAGGAGGTGCGTGCACGGTGATGTGTGGTGGCAGGTTAGGTGAATAGAAAACACCCGCTGTCTCCCTTTTTGCCCTGTGTGCCTTACTCGGCGCTCTCTCCGTCGTGCTTTTGAGGCCCTCTCCGTACGCGTTACTGTTCCCATGCTACGGTTTATTGATGTTTGCGCCCTGTCGCCCCTCCCCACGCCAGCGGTGACGACGCGGCGATTCGGCTCTCTCTTTGTGCGAAGAAGGGGGGACCCGTCGCATGAGCGGCGTGCTGTGCGGGGTGTTGCCCCTCTCCCTGCCCCTGCCAAAAAAATGGGCGCTGCTTTTTTTTCTCCTCTTTTTTTGCCGGCAAGGTAGGAGTGAACGTCACACAAACACCTCACGCAACACACGATGAGCTTAGAGTTTCGAGTGGGTAACCGCTTCCGCCTCGGCAAGAAGATTGGGGCGGGGTCGTTCGGCGAGATCTTCCGCGGCACAAACATACAGACGGGCGAGACCGTGGCCATCAAGCTGGAGCAGGCGAAGACGCGCCATCCACAGCTTGCCTTTGAGGTCCGATTCTACCGCATTCTCAACGCAGGCGGCGGGGTCGTGGGCATCCCCAACATTCTTTTTTTTGGCGTGGAGGGCGAGTTCAACGTGATGGTGATGGACCTGCTGGGACCCTCGCTCGAGGACCTTTTCAGCTTCTGTGATAGGAAGCTGTCGCTGAAGACAACGCTGATGCTGGCGGAGCAGATGATTGCGCGCATCGAGTTTGTCCACAGCAAGAGCGTCATCCACCGTGACATGAAGCCGGACAATTTCTTGATGGGCACCGGGAAGAAGGGGCACCACGTCTACGTCGTTGATTTTGGTCTCGCCAAGAAGTACCGCGACCCCCGCACGCACCAGCACATCCCGTACAAGGAGGGGAAAAGCCTGACGGGAACGGCACGGTACTGCTCGATCAACACGCATCTTGGCATTGAGCAGA
>NW_907858.1:0-1017 GCF_000209065.1 Trypanosoma cruzi | reverse complement strand
TGGAAAACGGGCATGACGTCGTCTCCCACCGGTGACAAGTTCATATCGTTATCTACCAGGTGCGCCAGCGACACGGATCGCGAGAACGCACGGTTGAGCCAAAATAAATCCCTACTTCTTCGGCGCCTTCTTCACGGCTTTCTTGGGTGCCTTCTTTGCCGCATGCTTCTTGGCACTCTTGGTAACAGCCTTCTTGGCTGCTGCAGGCTTCTTCTTGGGGGCGGCCCTCTTCTTCGCAGCAGGCTTCTTCACGGCTGGTTTCCTAGCAGTCTTCTTGGCGGCAGTCTTCTTAGCCACTGCTTTCTTCGGCGCGGCCTTCTTCGGCGCGGCCTTCTTGGGCGGAACGGCAGCGTCAGACATGTTTTGCGTTCTTAAATTCCTTTCGTGCACTCTCAGCAGGATCTTCACCAAACACAAAGACAAAACACAGGGAACGGGCAGGAGGAGCAGTGAGCGGACAGCACGCGGCACGAGAAATCGCACCAAAACAACACGGTAAGAAGAATGGGCACAAAGGACAGACCACCACAAACACGCCCTTCAGGTTCTCTATAGTGCTTTTCCACAGCACCGTCGCGAATGCACACACGGAAGAAGGGCTGCTGCAGCCCCCAGCACTGGGGATGAGAAACAAAAACAAACAAAAATAAAAACGAAACAAGAGTTCTAGTAATGGAAAAACGGGCATGACGTCGTCTCCACCGGTGACAAGTTCATATCGTTATCTACCAGGTGCGCCAGCGACACGGATCGCGAGAACGCACGGTTGAGCCAAAATAAATCCCTACTTCTTCGGCGCCTTCTTCACGGCTTTCTTGGGTGCCTTCTTTGCCGCATGCTTCTTGGCACTCTTGGTAACAGCCTTCTTGGCTGCTGCAGGCTTCTTCTTGGGGGCGGCCCTCTTCTTCGCAGCAGGCTTCTTCACGGCTGGTTTCCTAGCAGTCTTCTTGGCGGGAGTCTTCTTAGCCACTGCCTTCTTCGGCGCGGCCTTCTTCGGCGAGGCCTTCTTGGGCGGAA
>NW_907857.1:0-1017 GCF_000209065.1 Trypanosoma cruzi | reverse complement strand
ACTGGCTCTCGTCCTCGTAATGAGACAGGACCGCCAGCACTGCATTGAGCGAGCAGGATTTCTCGACTGGGAAGGTGCAGTGCCCGTTTAGATGTAGCCGGTACGGGTAGCACTTGTCGTATGTTGGGTGAGCCTGGCGACAGTGGTAAAACACGTCGTGCTCCCCAGGTCGGTTAAACGAGCACAGTGGGCAGTGGTAATTTTGTGCTCCACTTTGGTACAAGGCCGTCCACCATGGCACTAGAGTCTTAGTGGCTCCTATGTACCGTTGGTGCTTTTCCTGGTAGGCCTGCAGCTCGAGCTCCGCTAGCGCTGCTATGGCAGCATGCGGGTTTTTTGGTCTGGTTAGTTGTCCCCGAAAACCTGCGTGTGGCAACCCCTGCGCGACCTCCCTTCTTCCCGGGAGGGATGGGGTTGCGGTGTTTATCTGTGGTCCCCGCTGTTCTTGTGAGGCCCCTCGTCGGACCCCCTGGGACCCCGGCCGGACCTCCTGTTGTGTCCTTCGCGACGCCTGTGCCGGCGTGTTATTTCTTTCCAAGCTGGATTGTGATCTGTACCGTCTGGGCTGTTGGTCTCTGTACTGCCAGGAACGGTTTCCTCCTTGAATCATTTGCGGCCCTCCCTGGGGTTGTTGAGATCGCCAGAGTAACTCTGCGTCTCTTCTGTTCGGCCGCCAACTCCTTGACCTCCAGCTGCGATTCCCATTGTTCTCCGTGTATCGCCCCTTAGTAGGGGACGTGAGCATTTTGATAGCCTCTGTCGTTGCCGCAGTAATGATATCCTGAAGCTGAGATGGATCCACGTTGTCTCGGTGGATAAACGGAATTCTTGACGCAGCCACTGACCGTGTCATATACCGTGGTGGTTGTTGCCGCCTCCCACCTGTCGTCCAGTCATTGTCCGTCCTCCCGTTGCGAAAGTCAAAAGGCATTGGCATTCCTCGCTTGGAGTAGGCCATAATACTTACCAACGTAAAGATGTATCTGCCGAGTCCTGGTTTCCCCAGCCGTGATAGTT
>NW_907856.1:0-1017 GCF_000209065.1 Trypanosoma cruzi | reverse complement strand
GGCTGTGCCCGTGCACCGCGGTTACTTCATTGCTGCCGACGAGACGATAGTCATTCGCTGCGACGCTGCGGCAGTGTTTGGCGGCTGCAAGGGTGTGCTGCTTGGGTCCTTCACGATCAGGTCTGACACGCTGCCCGCCGCTGCCAGCGCCCTCTCGGCGATCACCGGCGTCGTTGCGGGTGCGGCGGCTGTTGCCGTGGTGGTGACCGGCGGGCTGGGCTCCATCCTGGAGATGCAGGCAATCGGCGTGTTTGCGAGGATGCCATGCGCCTCGGCGCAGGAGCGTGCGAGCACCGTTGCGCTGCCGTACTTTTTGTCGCTGTTTGCTGCCCTTGACCCGCTGTGGATGGCGGTGGGCAACGCGCTGCTGGCCGCTGTGTTCGGGTGCGTGCACTGCGGTGTGACGGCGGCCTTCCAGCGGTGGCGCGGCGTGGACACGGCGAGTGCGTGGGCGGCGATGCGCTTCCCGAGCCTGACGTACGTCGTGGCGCACGCGATGCACCTCGGCATTTTCTTCGGCTCCGTGTTTGCAGTGGCGATGCCCGGTGCCCGCGCGCAGCACCGCGTGATTGGTGTCGTTGGCGTGCTGTACGGTGTGGCGTTCCCTGCTGGCGTGTGCTACTTGATTGCCCGCCACACGGGCGCGAGCTTCACGAGGTACTGGCAGTTTTCGAGGAAGCCGCTGCACGAGCGCCTGCTGTACCCCGTCGGGTATTGGCACCCCGCGGCGCAGCAGCGGATGTACGGCGGCATGCTGACGAACATGAGGGGCAGCCACGCGTACTGGTGCGTGTTCCAGCTGTCGGTGCTGTGTGCGGTGGGCCTGATTGCGGCTGTGCACCCGCCCGTGGGAGGCTGCCACGTCCAGTACTTCTGCATGGCGGCTGTGCTGCTTGCGTGCGCGGGCGTGGTTGCCTTCACGAACATGATGCGCTCGGCCTTCCTGACGGTGATGCACACTGCGGGCTTTGTGCTCCTTGCGGTGCTGTGCCTGGTCAGCGCGGCGAACCATCTTGC
>NW_907855.1:0-1017 GCF_000209065.1 Trypanosoma cruzi | reverse complement strand
TTTGCGGCTGCAAGGTGTGCTGCTTGGGTCTTTCACCATCGCGTCCAACACGCCGCCTGCTGTTGCCAGCGCCCTCTCGGCGATCACCGGCGTTGTTGCGGGTGCGGCGGCTGTTGCCGTGGTGGTGACCGGCGGGCTGGGCTCCATCCTGGAGATGCAGGCGCTCGGCGTGTTTGCGAGGATGTCATGCGCCTCTGCGCAGGAGCGTGCGAGCACCGTTGCGCTGCCGTACTTCCTGTCGGTGTTCGCTGCCCTTGACCCGCTGTGGATGGTGGTGGGCAATGCGCTGCTCGCCGCGGTGTTCGGCTGCGTGCACTACGGTGTGACGGCGGCCTTCCAGCGGTGGCGCGGCGTGGACGCAGCGACTGCGTGGGCGGCGATGCGCTTCCCGAGCCTGACGTACGTAGTGGCGCACGCGATGCACCTCGGCATTTTCTTCGGCTCCGTGTTTGCAGTGGCGATGCCCGGTGCCCGCGCGCAGCACTACGTGATTGGTGTCGTTGGCGTGCTGTACGGTGTGGCGTTCCCTGCTGGCGTGTGCTACTTGATTGCCCGCCACACGGGCGCGAGCTTTGCGAAGTACTGGCAGTTTTCGAGGAAGCCGCTGCACGAGCGCCTGCTGTACCCCGTCGGGTATTGGCACCCCGCGGCGCAGCAGCGGATGTACGGCGGCATGCTGACGAACATGAGGGGCAGCCACGTGTACTGGTGCGTGTTCCAGCTGTCGGTGCTGTGTGTGGTGGGCCTGATTGCTGCTGTGCACCCGCCAGTGGGAGTCTGCCACGTCCTGTACTTCTGCATGGCGGCTGTGCTGCTTGCGGGTGCGGGCGTGGTTGCCTTCACGAACATGATGCGCTCGGCCTTCCTGACGGTGATGCGCACGGCGAGCTTTGTGCTCCTTGCGGCGCTGTGCCTGACCAGCGCGGCCAACCATCTTGCGCCGAGCGACGGCGGAGCGAGGGCGTACGCGGCACTTCTGATGCTGCTGACCACTGTGCTGCTTGCGGCCACTGTGTA
>NW_907854.1:0-1017 GCF_000209065.1 Trypanosoma cruzi | reverse complement strand
AGCAAACACACGCCGGGACATGTTGGGCCTCTGCGGCTCACTCTCTCTTCCTTCCCTCCTCCTTCCGCTGGATCCGGTCACGCGGCGACGGTTGTGTGTGCGGGGTGCCTTCACTGCAGCAACACGTGAGAGCATATAAATATGTGTGTGTGTGCTGTTGGTCCTATCAGTGCCTTCCAATTTCACAGTGGTAATTATCGCTTGTTTTCCTTCTTTCCTAGCGTGTGTCTGTGTGCATGCGGTAAGGAAAAAAACAGCGGCGGCAATGCAGCTGACAAGTCAGTGGGGAGCAGAGCACCCACGCAGAGAGCGGGACACAAGACAATCCGGAAGGGACGACATGAAGGAACATCGCCCACAGAAAAGAGCAACACACACGCGAGGCGCAAGGAGAGCACCGACCCTCTCGCAGACACCGCACCCACTCGCTCCGCAAAACACCAGCGCCACGCACCGGCCATCACAGGCGTCACAGCGGACCGTCGGTGTGTGCGGGCCAGAACTACCGCGGTGCAACACGCCTCACACCCAACAGGGAATGACAGACAGACAGACAGACAGAGAGAAATATAAAGATGAATGGATGTCGTCAGGAGGCACTCACAATCCACACGGCCCGTGAGCATGCGGCCACTCCACGCAGCCAACGCACGCCGAGCAAGCAATCACCCAAAGAGCCACACGCGGAAGCGGGCCCTCATCCATCCACGACGCGGCGCCTCGCCCCATGCGGTCACACGGAGTGCGCACCGTTTCCCCATAGAAATTATTCGCCCTCCATCCCTTCAAGATGCTTCCGTCAGTGATGGACCCTAAAACACAACAGGACAAAATGGAAAGTGCAGACATCCTGCGACACCGCCAGCCACAATGATTCCCTCATGCAGGGGCAATTCTCCAACTGTGCCCCCGTATGCACACACACAAGTATCCAAAAATACATAAATGCCACAATGTTTTTACCAGAAATCAAAACTACCCCCTTTCACTCCCTCCCCAATTTTTTTTCCTATTTCG
>NW_907853.1:0-1017 GCF_000209065.1 Trypanosoma cruzi | reverse complement strand
ACTCCGTGTTTGCGGTGGTGGGCAACACGTTTCATATGGCTGGCGGTGACGGTACGCTGATACATCTTGAAGGGTCCAGCGAGTCCTCATCGCTGAGTGTACTGAACAACTCTGCCGTGGTGATCCGAGGCAATCTTGTGTCGAGGCCGGTGAAGCACTTCATTTTATTTTTCTGGGCTTCACGTGTGGAGTCTCTGTCGGCGGTTGTGTTTCAGGGCAACGACATGCAGGGAAGCTTGGTTGTGTTTTATTCAGCTTTTTCTTCCCACATTTACTACAACTCTTGGCTGCAGTTGAGCGGCAACCTCTGCCGTGAATCCCCATCGGAAGCCTTTGCTGTTTTTAACCCCACGGTGAATCTCCGCGACTCCACGTTGACTGTGTCCGGCAACCAATTCATGTCCAACAATGGAGTGGCCAAAGCGCTGTGGATATTCTCAGAGTCAGCCGATCCCACAAACGGAGCGATTGTGGCTGCGTGCAACAGTGTGAACGGCGGTGAGGGGGCGAACTACGCCATCCCGTCCGTGTACAATGCCACCATTCTGACCTGCATCGACCCATGCACCCTCGCGACGTCGTGCTTCCCCGCTTACACGACGACGGTCTCGAGTGATGGCTGCGCCTGCAGGTGCGCTGAGGGCGGCCATGGCGATGCGTGCCTGCCCGTCGCTGTCCCCGAGCCACCGAGCACCGACGGCGCCGACCTTTGCGTGCGGGACGTGCGTGTGGGTGTGGAGGTGAACGCCGGTTTCGGGACGTCGGTGGTGTGCTACGTTGGTGTGACCTTCGCGGTGGACGTCGTGGTGGACATGGACTTGATGACAGGGACCGTGCGCAACGTGACGCTGGCGAACTGCACGCTTGTGGGCGGAGCGAGCCTGTACGTTTTGGGGTGGCGGTCCGACCCGCCTGCTGGCCTGTGTGCTGAAGTGTTGATCAGCGGGCTTGAGTCGCGCTCCGGCGGCGGCGTGGTGGTGGCGAACCGATTTCCGCCGGGCTCGCGCGTCACTGTGG
>NW_907852.1:0-1017 GCF_000209065.1 Trypanosoma cruzi | reverse complement strand
CACTTTGTCAGGAAAAGTAACCGGATCATTAACTATTCTGCGTACCATCTCAAAGTACGTGAGCGCCTGAAATGGCAGAAAGCCATACATAAGCTGGTACAGTGTGACACCGAGTGCCCATACATCTATAAGTTCTCCGATTAATTCAAAATTACCTGTAAACACCTCGGGAGCCATGAACGCTGGTGTTCCCTCCATGCCGTGAACACCATTAGCAGTGCTTATAGCACTCACACCAAAGTCAGCAAGATATATTCTTTCTTCCTTATCGATCAAAATATTTTCTGGTTTGATGTCCCGGTGGGATATTCCGTTGGAATGCAAGTGACTTAAAGCTGAAAGAATCTGCACCGTGTAGCAACGTAGTTTTGCCTCTGGAATGGTCATAATTGTGACCGAAGACAAGGTTTTAGCGATGCTACCACCCGAAATATACTGCAGTATCAAAAAAATCGTGTTGTGACTCTTGTCACCAATGACTTCGTGGAGCCGAACAAGATTGGGGTGGGCCACCGCCTTCAGTACTGTAATCTCAGAACGAATGGCATTCACGCGCCGCCAGTCAATTTTGTTTCCCAGCCGCACAATTTTCATCGCGAATAGTTCCTTTGACTCGCATTCCTGAACCAAAACGACATAACCCGTCGAACCCTGGCCAATTTTCCTCAGCAAAACATATTCGTTTATCATCTTCTTTTGGTTCTTGCGAGCTATTATCGTCCTCGAAGTCTCCTTAACGCGCGGATTTGCATCCCAACCTCGGGCTCTGGCAATGGAATAGGATGTCCCATGTGCAACATGTACGGCGGCCTGTCGTGCCAATTTGACATTTTTGCCGCGTTGCATTAAATCCGCTTTCGCTGTGTCTCTATTTGATACTAGCATGGCGGGGGTGAGACTGTTGGAGGTCCTCGTATAATCGTCTCCGTCGGAAAAGGAATTACTTTCGCTTTTTTTTCCTGGCGCCGCAAAGGCCACAAATCCTTTCAGCCAATTGCCCACGCTCCCACGAGCACT
>NW_907851.1:0-1017 GCF_000209065.1 Trypanosoma cruzi | reverse complement strand
ATGCAGTCGTACTGATTCCATCTGTGTCGTGGTGTGTGCGCTGCTGCTGGGGTGCTGCCGTTTGTTGCTGTGCGTGGTGTAGCGGTCGTGTCTATTTTTGCTTTCCTTCTCTGTTGACGGGGAGTTACTTTTGCTGAAGGCTGCACGCAAGTGACAGGAGTGGTGGCGATGATGACTGGCCGTGTGCTTCTGGTGTGTGTCCTCTGCGTGCTGTGGTGACGATAGCGGTACGTGTGAGTATTAGCTCTTGCGGTGGCGTGCTCAGCTGCGGAGGGAGTGCGCGATGGATGGCAGCAGAAGGACAGGAGGCAGGGCGAATGCGTCCGCCGTGGAGGAATGCGTGCGTAATTGGATGGCCGTCGTCGTTGTAGGCGCCAAGGGATTGCCGTTGCTGCTGACACCGCTGAGGATAGGGGGGTATGCTGCAATCCAATGAACACTCAACGAGATGCGTCACCAGCCGCGTAGATCGCCTGCCGTTAGAACGAGGAGAAGACAAGGCGGCGCGCCACCAGCGGCACCGGCAGTATGTGGAGGATCAGCGGGATGGCGTTATTTGCCGCCCGAAATGAAAACGAATGTGTCGGAGTCACACGACGCATTGAGTGGTGCTGGACAGCGGGAGGAGTCAACTGTGAATGGTTCAAAAGGCAAGGCTCAGATGCTGATGGCTCCTGTCACTGTGGGGCGCCTGGAACTTGTGCCCCAAAGGGAGCGAGCATTGCCCTCTTCGGATGGCAGTCGCGCCACTGGCAGTCGGGAAAACGAATCCGCTCAGGATGAAAAGTTGAAATTCGCAGAGTCATCGGGGGCGGTGGGACAGAGGGAGGAGCCCAGCCCCCATCACAGCCTGCCATTGGGGAGCGAAAAGGATCACTACCAACAAAACCAGCCGCAGTACCGGACGAACAAATAAGACAAACAGCAGGGGCAGGAACCGCCGCAAGGGGCAGAAGGGTCTGACAGCCGACATGAAGTTTCATGGCCAGAGAATGGCGAAGGTAGCGCCAAAACACG
>NW_907850.1:0-1017 GCF_000209065.1 Trypanosoma cruzi | reverse complement strand
CGCGTGTGGGGCAACTCACACAATCGACCAGGGTACGGTGTCCCGAGTGGATTCACTACCGCAATCATTGAGGGAAAAGAAGGTGATGCTCATCACAGCGCCCGTGTATGCGAAGGACAATGAAGGTGGAAAGGGTCGGCTCCATCTTTGGGTGACGGACAGGGCACGTGTGTATGATGTTGGGCCGATATCCCATGAGGGTGATGACGCTGCCGCGAGCTCCCTGTTGATGAAAGATAATAATAAGGAGTTGATTTCACTGTACGAGAACAAGAAGGACGGAGCATACAATCTTGTTGCTTTGCGTCTGACCGAGAAACTGGAGCGGATAAAGGAAGTGGTGAAGACATGGAAGGATTTGGACAGCGCCTTTGTATCATGCAGTTCCGGTTCCAGCGGCACTGTTGATGCGCGCAATAAGGTTATGTGCAGTGATACTGTTCCCACCGACGGGCTTGTTGGCTTTTTGTCTGGTAACTCAACTCAGACCGAGTGGAGGGACGAGTACCTCGGCGTGAACGCCATTGTCCATGGCCCAGCAGGAAAAAGGATAGGGGTTCCCAATGGATTGACGTTTAAAGGATCATGGGCGGAGTGGCCTGTTGGTAAATTGGGGCAGACCGTGCCGTACTACTTTGCGAACAACGGGTTCACTCTTGTGGCGACGGTGTCCATCCACGAGGTGCCGAGGGAAGACAGCAGCCCCGTTCCTTTGATTGGCGTGAGGATGAATGACACTGACAGCACGGTCCTTTTAGGTCTGTCGTACACCCATGACAAAAAGTGGTTGGCCATACCTGAGAATTCTGGTGATGCGGAGGATTTTGATGATTGGGAGCCAAACAGGACGTATCAGGTGGGACTGCGAATGAATTCTTACTGTTGGATTGCCTTTGTAGATCGAGAGGAAATTGACTGCAAGAGATATAATGAAAGTCTGTTCGACTTGCACAGGATTTCACACTTCTACATCGGTGGGGACGGTAGGGACCAAAGTGCAACGGGCGGCCACGTGAC
>NW_907849.1:0-1017 GCF_000209065.1 Trypanosoma cruzi | reverse complement strand
CCCGGTGGCAATGCACCTGAGGCTTTCACTGAACACGCTTGCCACAAGCACCGCCGCGGTCGTCGTGCCGTCGCCAGCAAGGTCGTTGGTCTTGTTGCACACCTGGCGCACAAGCTGTGCTCCCATGTTCTCGAACGGGTCCTTGAACTCAATCGCCTTGGCAACGGTCACGCCGTCCTTCGTGATCTTCGGCGCGCCGTACGACTGCTCAATGATCACATTGCGCCCCTTTGGCCCAAGGGTCGTTGCAACGGCGCTCACGGCACGCTGCACACCCTTCTGCATGGACTGGCGAGCCTCCGTGCCAAACCGGATTTCCTTGCCGGCGAAACGAGCAGCAGAGCGAAACATATCGTGTGTTGCACTTGTATGTTAGATTAACAAAAAAGCCACCTCTGATAAAATCAAAAAGACATGGAAAAATAAAAACACCGAAGCAAGCAAAATAAAACGCAGCAGGCACAGAGCCGCGCAGCTCCCAATACAGGTATTTCAAAACCGTGCACAAGATAATGGAGATGAGGAAGAAAGCAAACAGAACGCTTGGTCGTCGCGCGCCGCTGCCTCCGTCCCGAAGTGAAAATGTTTCTGCTTAGTTTCACCCAAAAGGTAATCATAATAGTAATAATAGTGATATTATTAATAATAGTAATAATAGTAATAATAGTAATAATAGTAAAAAAAAAAAAAAGGAAAATAAAGCTTGTCTGTGTCTGAGAAAAACGGCGTTGAGACCAGTGGACAGATGAAGCATGGAAGGTCCTAGTACATGTCACCCATACCACCCATGCCGCCCATGCCGCCGGCCGCAGGGGTCTCTTCCTTCGGCAAGTCCACAATGGCAGCCTCGGCGGTCATCATCAGGCTGGCGACGGAAACGGCGTCGGTGATCGCCACACGGACAACACGCGCGGGGTCAATGATGCCCGCCTCAAACATGTTCACGTAACGGTCGCGCTGCGCATCGTAGCCAACGGTGACGTCATTGTTTTCCAGCACCTTCTCCACCACGACGGC
>NW_907848.1:0-1017 GCF_000209065.1 Trypanosoma cruzi | reverse complement strand
CGCGACGCTTGTCTCCGGGCTGGCAGTCACGAGCGGCGTCGTGTGGGTGCAGTGCAACCGTGCCGGCGGCCGGGTGCTGCAGAGCAGCGGCGACTACCGCTTGGCCGGCCTGCCCTCCGTGAGCGTGGTGCCGTGCGACGGCTGTGCGGCTGCGCTGGCGTGCTTCGATGTGCTGACGGCGTCGTTCTCCGACTGCGTGTGCAGCTGCCGTGCCGCCGGCGTGGGCGAGGCGTGCCTGCCGTTCGACGTGCCGTCTGCGAGGGCCGATGGCGGTGGTGGCGGCGCGGAGGACTGCGTGAGTGGCGTGACGCTGACGGAGTCGGTGACGGCTGACGGCCGGCGTGCGACGGCGTGCTTCGACTCGGTGGTGTTCAGCGGGCCGATCAATGTGACGGTGGACCTGCGCTTGATGGACGTGTTCGCTGACGCGCTGAACGTGACGCTGCGCCACTGCGTGCTTACGGGCGGCGCGCGGCTGCGGATTGGTGGCCTCAGCGAGAGCACGGCGCGCCTGGTGCCGTACGCCCTCGTCAACATGACGAATGTGACGTCGCTGGAGGGCACGATCGTGCTGCATGGCGCGATGCCGTTGCACTCGAGTGTGCTGCTGGCGAACTCAACGCTGCGTGCGACGGTTGGCGGGTCGCAGTACGTGGCGACGACCCCTGGCCATGCGGGATCTCGGTACGGCCCCGCGCTTGTCCTGGACGGTGTCCGGCTTCTGTCGACGCGGTTTGTCATGACGCGGTCTACGCTGGCTTGTGGCGGGGGCTTGTGCGCTGCGATCCTTGTGGAGCACGGCTTCGTTGTGAACCTGTCCAGCGTCTTCTACATGGACAACTGCGTCGTTATGTCGCAGTCGCACGTGATGTACGCTCTTGCGTCGGACCTGCGTGTCAGCGGCGGCTCCGTGTTCTCCATACAGAACAGCCTGTGGAGTGCACCGAACACCGGATACTACAAGGGCGCGTGTGTGTTTCTGGATGTTGCGGTGGATGGCGGCAGCGTGCTGCAGAT
>NW_907847.1:0-1017 GCF_000209065.1 Trypanosoma cruzi | reverse complement strand
TTCGGCGCCTTCTTCACGGCTTTCTTGGGGTGCCTTCTTGCCCGCATGCTTCTTGGCACTCTTATTAACAGCTTTCTTGGCTGCTGCAGGCTTCTTCTTGGGGGCGGCCCTCTTCTTCGCAGCAGGCTTCTTCACGGCTGGTTTCTTAGCAGTCTTCTTGGCGGCAGGCTTCTTAGCCGCTGCCTTCTTCGGCGAGGCCTTCTTGGGCGGAACGGCAGCGTCAGACATGTTTTGCGTTCTTAAATTCCTTTCGTGCACTCTCAGCAGGATCTTCACCAAACACAAAGACAACACACAGGGAAGGGGCAGGAGGAGCAGTGAGCGGGCAGCACGCGGCACGAGAAATCGCACCAAAACAACACGGTGAGAAGAATGGGCACAAAGGGCAGACCACCACAAACACGCCCTTCAGGTTCTCTATAGTGCTTTTCCACAGCACCGTCGCGAATGCACACACGGAAGAAGGGCTGCTGCAGCCCCCAGCACTGGGGATGAGAAACAAAAACAAACAAAAATAAAAACAAAACAAAAGTTCTGGTAATGGAAAAACGGGCATGCCATCGTCTCCACCGGTGACGAGTTCATATCGTTATCTACCAGGTGCGCCAGCGACATGGATCGCGACAACGCACGGTTGAACCAAAATAAATCCCTACTTCTTCTTCGGCGCCTTCTTCACGGCTTTCTTGGGCGCCTTCTTTGCCGCATGCTTCTTGGCACTCTTATTAACAGCTTTCTTGGCTGCTGCAGGCTTCTTCTTGGGGGCGGCCCTCTTCTTCGCAGCAGGCTTCTTCACGGCTGGTTTCTTAGCAGTCTTCTTGGCGGCAGGCTTCTTAGCCGCTGCCTTCTTCGGCGAGGCCTTCTTGGGCGGAACGGCAGCGTCAGACATGTTTTGCGTTCTTAAATTCCTTTCGTGCACTCTCAGCAGGATCTTCACCAAACACAAAGACAACACACAGGGAAGGGGCAGGAGGAGCAGTGAGCGGGCAGCACGCGGCACGAGAAATCGCACCAAAA
>NW_907846.1:0-1017 GCF_000209065.1 Trypanosoma cruzi | reverse complement strand
GCACGGCGCCGTTCAGCAGCGACACGTTCTGCACAACGATCCGCACGCCGCCTCGCGCCATCCACGGCACGTAGAGCACAGGACTCACGCCGTCCAGCACAACGTGGCGCAGCGTCACCTCGCTCGCACCGGCAGGCACAACGAACACCGAATGCACCGTCAAGTTCTCGCGGACGAACACACTCGACGCGGTGACCACGGCAGGCGGCAGCGCGGGAGCTCCCACAGGCACGCACGCCTCGCCGTGTCCGCTGCCGCACTCGCACACGCACACACCGTCCTTAATGCTCGCCGTCGCCGTCCCGGGCGCGTAGCAGTACGTGTCCCTGTCGCAGACGTCGCACCCAGCAACGTCGATGCTCCCAGCGTCGCCAAAACCAGCCGCTGCGTACTCCTCCGCCGTCGACAGGACTCGGCCACCAGCGTCGTTGCATGCCGCCCTCAAATACGCCCCAGCCGCAAGCGACAGGTTTACCGAGACCATCCGCGGCAGCAGCGCTCGGTTGCGCACAAAGCTCAGCGTGCTCCCAGCAGCGGTCACAGCTCCAGCGGCGTAGAGCATCTCCCTCGAGACGCCGTCGTGCACGTTGCCCTTCAGCAGCAGCATCGACCCGCCGGCCAGACTCACCGTCGAATAAAGCGCCACCGCGTAGTCCTCCGTCGACGCAAAGTCGCTTCGCACAAGCGCCACAGCGGAGCCCGACACGCTCACAGCCCCGCGCACAGACACCGCGTGCTTGCACAGCAGAAAGTCGCTGTCAACAAACGCCACCACGGAGCCGCCGCTGGCCGCGACACCGCCCTCCACCGACACGCACAGCCCCAGCGCCGTCTGCACCGACAGCCCGTCCAAGTACAGCGCACCGCGCGACGACAGCGCCATGCCGCCAACAACCAACACGCCAACAGCGTCGTCGAACACCGCCGCCACCTGCGTGCGCGCAATGGTCAGCACGCTCCCCGTCAGATTCACGTTGTGCACCACAAGGCACGCGGACGCATCGCCAAGGTCGTAGG
>NW_907845.1:0-1017 GCF_000209065.1 Trypanosoma cruzi | reverse complement strand
AAAAAAAAAGAAATAAACACCAGTCCCCGTTATTCAAGAGCAATGACGTCAGCAACATTCCTAAAAATTTCTCGCTTCCAAATAGGGCGAAGAGGCACTCCTGCTGGTGTCTCGAGAACAAAATCCACTTTTTCCAGCTGGGATTGATGTGTTTCCAACCATTCCTTCAATCTGTAGTTAACCACGATTGTATCCGGTGTTGTAGGCGCCCAGCAAAGTGGACAATTCCACACATTGGTACGAGCACACTGCATGAGGAGAGAGCGCAATTCCACGCATTGCATGTGTTCACATAAATAACCTCGTACAGGGATGCTTAACGGAAGTGTCGTAATAGGACAGTTGATCTTCACCTGCACACCAACGACATCATCGCGGCGCTTGCGACGAGGAGGCATCTTATAGTTCAACACAACCCTGTCAACCAGTGCATCCATATCGATACGATCTACATACACGGCAGCTATAACACCCTTCCAAAGAGCAATGTCCTCAATGACCCCAGTAAAACCAACTGCAAGGGAAAAAAGTTCCTTGTGTAAAACGTGTTTGGTTATATCAGCCCCGGCAACAGTTTTTACAGCCACGGCTTCCTTTCCCGAAGGCAACGAACAATTACATGGAGTCTCTACAACAGCTCCATTCACAAAAAGCTTCATAGCTATGGTAGCGCCCTCGTACTCAAAAGGAACCATCCACCCAATAGTATGCTCAAATAAAGAGGCTGAAAGAGGAACGAGTAGCACGCGCCGAGAAGCCAACAGACCCCCTTCTGGGACCTCATGTAATGCAATCGGCGATGGCAGAGTCGTCTCCACAGGTACGCCATCCACAGACACGGCCCCTAAAAGATCCAAATAACGGTACAATGGTGAGAGCACAAACCGCTCCTTGTTTTCAAAAACTTCCTTTCGCACTATATCCAAAGCAGAAGAGTCAAAAGCTTCCTGAAATGTCCATTGCGGCCTACTTGCCTGAGGCACCACCAACAATTCGGTTGGTCTAGGGTTGGAATCG
>NW_907844.1:0-1017 GCF_000209065.1 Trypanosoma cruzi | reverse complement strand
TGGTTGGTACGACGACGCAACGGTGGTGCCTGAGGCGTACGACGATGACGCCATTTCGTGGGGCTTCTGCGTCCCCTCGTCGCTCTCCTCGTCATCGCGCAGCAGCGCCTCCAGCACACCACGCCGCGGCTCGCGCAGCTCCTGCCAGTGGCGGTCCTCCATGTACCACACAACGACGCTGTACACAGTGACCGCAAGCAGCACAGTCGTCAGCAGCAGCACGATAGCCGCGTACGCCCTCGCACCGCAGTCGCTTGGCGCAAGGTGGTTGGCCGCGCTGACCACGCACAGCACAGCAAGGAGCACAAAGCTCGCAGTGCGCATCGCCGTCAGGAAGGCCGAGCGCATCATGTTCGTGAAGGCAACCACGCCCGCACCCGCAAGCAGCACAGCCGCCATGCAGAAGTACTGGACGTGGCAGCCTCCCACGGGCGGGTGCACAGCCGCAATCAGGCACACCACGCACAGCACCGACAGCTGGAACACACACCAGTACACGTGGCTGCCCCTCATGTTCGTCAGCATGCCGCCATACATCCGCTGCTGCGCCGCGGGGTACCAATACCCGACGGGGTACAGCAGGCGCTCGTGCAGCGGCTTCCTCGAAAACTGCCAGTACCTCTCGAAGCTCGCGCCCGTGTGGCGGGCAATCAAGTAGCACACACCAGCAGGGAACGCCACACCGTACAGCACACCAACAACACCAATCACGCGGTGCTGCACGCGGGCGCCGGGCATCGCCAGTGCAAGCACGGAGCCAAAGAAGATGCCGAGGTGCATCGCGTGCGCCACAACGTACGTCAGGCTCGGGAAGCGCATCGCCGCCCACGCACTCGCCGCGTCCACGCCGCGCCACCGCTCGAAGGCGACCGTCACACCGCAGTGCACGCACCCGAACACAGCGGCGAGCAGCGCGTTGCCCACCACCATCCACAGCGGGTCAAGGGCAGCAAACACCGACAGGAAGTACGGCAGCGCAACGGTGCTCGCACGCTCCTGCGCCGAGGCGCATGACAT
>NW_907843.1:0-1017 GCF_000209065.1 Trypanosoma cruzi | reverse complement strand
AACACACACACACACACCTCGTCCACAATGCGGCAAGTGAACGGCAAAAGAGCACAGCAACCACAACACCAAACTCCACACACGCGCAGAAGGAAGCGCGCACAGCCCGTCACTTGTTTTCTAGTGATTGTATGCGTGTGATGGACGCCACACCAGCAACAGCTTCGACGGCATCGACGTCTCATACAATACAACACTCGGCATTCCACCTCGTGACGCCGGGCACCAAAAAAACAATATGTGGGCGCAGCGCCTCCACCCTTCAAGCCAGAGGCACGGCGCATCCAACAAACCCGCCTTCCACCCCATCGTGTGGGCAAGACGATGCAGCAGGAAGCCAACCCATTAATGCCAGCAATACAATCCCCACGCGATGTGCACCACAGTGTCAGCTGCGTAAGCATGTGCGAATTTCAGACGATGCGGAACAAAAACAAAAAACGCATTGACGATGCACAATAGTCCGGATGAAATACATATATCACAGCCATCCTCCGTCTGCAGCACAGGATAGTGGCTGCACGGGCTGCAGTTGCGGCCGTACTCGCACGCCTTCAGCGTTCACAGCGTGTGCATAATGGCGTGTGTATGTGTGCATGTCAGTGGATATACTTGCAGAGTAGCTGTGCGGCAGAAGAGAATTCAAAGGGAACAAAGGGCAGAGAGAGGCAGATAGCGCACACGCAAATTACTCATATCATCACACACACACACGCAGCCGCGGAATGGGTGCACTCAACCACAAAATCAGAAAGGAAAACAAAACAAAAAGCCGAAGCGTGGGACGACCAGCGCACACACTCTCATTGCTCCCGTAAAGCGAAACACACACACAGGGAGAGAGAGAGGTCGCCCACTCAATGCAATAAAAACAAAACAGAAACAGTTACGGTGCTCCGCCCATGCAGCCAGGCAGGACGGCAGCGGTGCGTGTCGTGCAAAAGAGAGCACCAACGGGCCTGCATGGGTGTGCATGCATATATACAATGGGCACATTATTGTATGTGCCTCGTGGGG
>NW_907842.1:0-1017 GCF_000209065.1 Trypanosoma cruzi | reverse complement strand
GAGTGACAACATTTGGGGACACACCAGCAGTAGCTGGCTGCATGGAATTTCCCTGCCAACCCCGCAAAGAGACGCAACAACTCTGCGGAGTCAAGGTGGCAGCCCCTCGGTGCTGCCCGCAGTTCACATGGCAGGAAGAATTCCACGCACGCATAGTTCCGGACTCCTCGCTGTCTGAGTGCCCAACAGAACATGTGAAAAATACCTGCGCGCAAGATGCAATTAAATACGTGAAAAAGTCGGCCTGCTTTCTCCGATGGCGTTGGCGAGCAGTCCCACACAATCCAATCAAAGTAGCACGCCGGACAGAATGGCGTCCGTCAATCAATAAAAAAATGCGACACTGAAAATGAGCAGAGAAGAGTTGGCGCATGCGATTGCCAGTGACAACCGTAAGCAATCCCGCCAGCACCAACTGAGATGCCGAGGAGCACGTTTGTGTAGAACTGGCCGTCAGGCAGAGAGGATAAATAAAACAAAAGGGCAGCAAACCCTCTCGTTCAATGTCTCCTGACCGAGACACCAGAATCAAAATACCATGGACGATAAGAGCGGCAACGCCTTCTCCAAAACATCTTGTCAAGAAGCCGCAGGATCTCAGGAAGAGAAGAAGGCAGCGGCGGCAGCCACAGCGGGGAAGGCAATAAAACGGCTGGCAGGCACCTTCACGTCGACGCGCACACCACATCCGAGTGGGCTGGGAGCACTGATCGAACCGCTCGGAAACACACGCATCAAATCCGCAAAACAAAGCCGCGTTAAATCGACAGGAACACCCCGCCCAAAACAAATTTAAAAAGTAGCGTTTTTCAAGGGGGAATCCGCTTTTCCGACGGCGGCACGGACGCCTCGCAGGAATTTCTTGCAAATCTCCCTTCGCAGGTCCGCAAGAAAACGCAGCGGAATATAAAGAGAGCGCAACAACGCAAAAAAAAAAAATAATCCTCCTAACCGACCAGGTGGCAGGCCGCCCTCGCGCAAGTGGACAAAACACAACTTCACTCCGGTCTTGTCGTG
>NW_907841.1:0-1017 GCF_000209065.1 Trypanosoma cruzi | reverse complement strand
CATCCTCTAGCAGTGCGCACCTCATGGATGAATAACACTCACTTTTCTCCGCTGAAACTTCAACATCCATTTTAGTTCGTCCACCTCAACGCGGCTGCCGTACTTGCCAAAATCCGCCTCTTCCAACTTCTCATCTACAGCATGAGAAGGAGACTGAACCAGTTTCTGCAAGGCATCACGTGACCAACGCATAACCTTCTCACACAGCTGCTGCTCCTCTTCTTTTTTACACCGTGACACATGACAAATGTGTTGACAATCAATTTCCTTTTTTCTATCATATGCCCTGATAAAAGAAGATATCAAAAGTTGAACAGAACCTCGTTCTACAGCAAGGGTTGCATTGTCCGCATCAAGCATAGTCAAGGTGGCCAAGGCAACCGCACCTCCAAACGCTAATTGGAGTGAACTTGTACTATCGTTCATAATCTCTATTATATAAGGAATAGATGGACGCAACATTCGACGTACGTTCCCGTCATTCATACATAGCGTACTAATCAAGTCAAAAACGGCAAAAATTGTGTCCTCAGGTAAACTCTTATGATCTTGAAGAATGAGAACACATAGGCTAAAAACACCAAAGCGTGTTGCTAGACCCCTGTTTTCCTCTCGCATACAAAACCGAGCCAATAAACTCAGCACGGAATGAACGGTAGCAACCTGGGGAGGTGTGTTTTCAGCCAATTCAACGCAAAGCGACATGCATGTCTCCGTCAGGAGAGGAATTTGTTCCGCTAATTCCAGAGCCAGGGCAATGTTTTTTAGTTTTATCGCCGCGTCCAGTGACGACGCCCCTGAAGGAAACGCCAACATGCGGTTCAGTGTGGCTTCAATATCATCAATCATCGTGTGCTAAGGGCCCATTATTATTATTATTGTTCTCAGCAACAAATGAAGCAAAATATATATATATATGTCAAAAATAATAGCTTGCCAACGCCCAGCATATCAACAATACATCCTGTTTAACAATAATAAAGAGCAAGAAAAAAAAACGAACAGAGGAAAACAATC
>NW_907840.1:0-1017 GCF_000209065.1 Trypanosoma cruzi | reverse complement strand
GCTGGTGACGCCCATGTGTGTGCGTGTTGGGGGGCCCGGTGGAGGTGTGGCGAGGGATGAGGGAGAGGGTGGCGGTGCGTGGCGCAGCACCGATGCCTTGCACCCCATTGAGGCCGAAATGCGGCCTTACGTGCGCGAGATGATAGGGCACGCCTTTAACTCCTACATTAAGTATGCCTTCCCGAAGGACGAGTTGCGCCCGGTGAACGGGGCAGGGAAGAACACCATGGGCGGCTACGGGTGGACGCTGATCGATGCGCTCGACACGCTGGCGGTCGCTGGCTTCCACACGGAGTTTCGTCGCTACGCGAGGTGGGTGGAGGAGAATGTGAGCTTTGACATTGACATCTCTGTTTCTGTGTTTGAGACGACGATTCGGGCACTTGGCGGACTTCTTGCGGCGCATTTTATGTATGAGGAAGGCGTGGTGGAGATCGTCGCCTCGGAGCACAACTACACGGGTGGGCTCATGCGTCTTGCTGTGGACCTGGGCAACCGGCTTCTCCCCTGCTTTAACACCAGCACCGGCATACCGTACGGAGCAGTTAACCTCCGGCACGGTCTGGATCCGACGGAGACAACGATTACCAGCACGGCTGATGGTGGCACCTTTTTGGTGGAGATGACCGCTTTGTCGGGCCTCACTGGCGACGAAAGGTATGAGCGAGCCGCCCGGCGTGCCTCCGAGGCATTGTTTGCCGCACGAAGCCCTCAGACTGGGTTGATGGGTACCCGCATTGACATCATGACCGGCCGTTGGCATCTATTTGATTCTAGTGTTGGTGGTTCGATGGACAGCGCTATCGAGTACTTTATCAAGTCCCACGTCATGTCTGGGGACACTGGCGACTGGGAGCGTTTTGAGCGGACGGTGCGGGATGTCAACCGCTATTTGAGAAAATGTGGCATGTTGACGACTGTCGATATGCGCAGTGGCCGACCGTTTTCTTCCGCCCAACAATCCCTGGCGTCCTTCTTTCCGGGCAACCTGATTCTTGGCGGCCATCTGCTGAGGCC
>NW_907839.1:0-1017 GCF_000209065.1 Trypanosoma cruzi | reverse complement strand
AGACGGGTGATGAGGAACGTCGCAAACGGCATGAGGAACGGCGGCGTCGCGAGAAGGAAGCTGCCGAGAGGGAAGAAATTCCAACGGCCGACGAAAGTTTAACGACGGTCACACGTGCCCCGCGCGTAGAACAGCGCATTGCGTCTACTGCTCCTACTCCTAATGCTGCTGCCTCGGCCGCAGGGAAGGCGCCACCGCGCACGAAACCGACCCATGAAGTTGTGGACGGCTCTCAGTTGGATGCCGTGCCAGTCTCTGGTGTTATTCGTGAGAAAAAACGCACGCCAGGTGGGAAAGCACAGGAGGCAGAGGATGAAGGTGAATGGATGCGAGTTGCTGAACAACAGAATGCGAAAGCGGTAACAAGTGGCAGTGGTGACGGTGGAGGTGTAAACGAAGCGGAGGCGAAGGGTTACTTGGGGCAACAAGCGTTGAAGGCAAAAAGAGAGCAGGAGGAGGAGACTGCACGCCGCGCACAGGAGGCAAACGCACGTGCCCTTCAAGGCGGGAGCACTGGCGGCGGTATCATTATCCACAGTTCAAAAGGCGGCAAATCCGGCGCGGCGGTGGCAGAGAGTGAGCTTAGCAAGCTGCGAGAGCAACTGCAGCTGCTTACAAAGGCCTCCAATCCACTTGGTAAACTGTTGGAGGCAATCTTTGACGACATAGATACCATGGCAAGGGAGCTGGAGATGTGGCGCTCTGAGGCGCGAAGTCAGGCACTCGCCGCAGCGGATGCCAGGCGAGAGACGATGGAAAGTCTGCAGGAAGTAAACGCCCAACTTCAGAACTTGGAGGATGCGATTAACGACCAAATTCTCAAAACACACAACATTCGCCGAAGTGTCATTAATAACGGTAACGCCATTGCTGGAATGGTCCGCATGATTGTTAGTCCTGAAATTGGAAAGCGTTAGAGGGGCCGTTTTATCCTACCCATGTAGAGACGAAGGAGAGTGAGTGAGCGTGTGTGTGTGTGTGTGTGTTTGAGGGGGGAGGGAGGAATTTGCAAGAAAA
>NW_907838.1:0-1017 GCF_000209065.1 Trypanosoma cruzi | reverse complement strand
CCTGAACTATCCGCTGCTTGGAGGATTTCGCGAGCTCTTGCCCACACGGGTGCTGCACTCGGCTGATCGTTTTCGAGCGGCCGCTGCATCACACGTTGTGGTCTGAATTTTTGTTTCCAATTATGAATGGTGGGAGTCAGAGACACTCTCTTTCAATATCTGTTTGCGTGTTCACACACTGGACACCAAACAACCCTGAACTATCCGCTGCTTGGAGGAATTTCGCGAGCTCTTGCCCACACGGGTGCTGCACTCGGCTGATCGTTTTCGAGCGGCCGCTGCATCACACGTTGTGGTCTGAATTTTTGTTTCCAATTATGAATGGTGGGAGTCAGAGACACTCTCTTTCAATATCTGTTTGCGTGTTCACACACTGGACACCAAACAACCCTGAACTATCCGCTGCTTGGAGGAATTTCGCGAGGTGTTGCCCACACGGGTGCTGCACTCGGCTGATCGTTTTCGAGCGGCCGCTGCATCACACGTTGTGGTCTAAATTTTTGTTTCCAATTGTGAATGGTGGGAGTCAGAGACACTCTCTGTCAATATCTGTTTGCGTGTTCATACACTGGACACCAAACAACCCTGAACTATCCGCTGCTTGGAGGAATTTCGCGAGGTGTTGCCCACACGGGTGCTGCACTCGGCTGATCGTTTTCGAGCGGCCGCTGCATCACACGTTGTGGTCCAAATTTTTGTTTCCGATTGTGAATGGTGGGAGTCAGAGACACTCTCTGCCAATATCTGTTTGCGTGTTCACACACTGGACACCAAACAACCCTGAACTATCCGCTGCTTGGAGGAATTTCGCGAGCTCTTGCCCACACGGGTGCTGCACTCGGCTGATCGTTTTCGAGCGGCCGCTGCATCACACGTTGTGGTCCAAATTTTTGTTTCCGATTGTGAATGGTGGGAGTCAGAGGCACTCTCTGTCAATATCTGTTTGCGTGTTCACACACTGGACACCAAACAACCCTGAACTATCCGCTGCTTGGAGGAATTTCGCGAGGTGTTGCC
>NW_907837.1:0-1017 GCF_000209065.1 Trypanosoma cruzi | reverse complement strand
ATCGGATTGGTTCACTTTTACATGTATCCAGTGGGAAAAAAGAAATACGTCCTGGTTTCTTCCTTAAATTGATTTGATCGAGAATAAGGGCGCCCACATCAAAGGAATCAATAACAACATTAAAAAGTGCATTACCCGCAGTCACCTCAACGGCCGTTTCGTATCCTTTTCCAACATCAATTAGCTCAATTAATTGGCCATGAACAGCGTTGGTGAGTTTTTCATCGGCAAGTTCGTGTAACACTTCCTTAAGTGATTGTATTCCCTGACGAATATCATGTCGAACAGCACGCTCAAGTTGATGTCGTGAACGACTCCATTCGTCCTGTAATCTTTGAACAATGATTTCTTGTTCATTGACCTTTTGCCACAAATTTCTTCGCTCCATATTTAGAGTATTTCGCACAGTTATTGCTTTGCCCCTGCGAGTTTCATGATCGGCCAATTTTGTTTCCACCTTCTTTGTCGCAGCCTCTTTTTCCTTCTGATTCTTATCTTCTTCGTGGATACGATTATTAATATCCTCTATGCTCTTCTTTATGCGAGTAATCTCCTTTCTGTGAGTCTCTATGGTATTTCTGTTTCGCTCTATTTCTCCAGCTAACCATACGTCACGTTCCTTTTTATTCTTAAAAAGCTTCCTCCTCCCTCTTTTAGCAAGGAGAGCTTCCAGTTTCTTTTCCAAACTGGCCAATTCATTACTTTTGTGATCTGTTGTTCTCTGGTGTTGATTCAGGTTGTTTCTGCTTAACTCCAAATCCTTTTTCACTTTTTCTGCATTTTTTTCCAAATTCTCGACTTCTTTTTGAAGAGCTAGTCGTTCCCTTTCATTACGGCTTATGGAGTTCGTAGCATCGGCAACATCCAATTGGGCAATGGCTTTCTTACTATTCAGTTTGGTTGCCTCTCTTTCCAGCGTCTGCATTTCACCTTCCAAATGAGCAATGCGTTGCGCGCAATTACGAATATTTTTCTCTTCTATTTCAATAGAAATATTCGTATGTTTTCAGCATCTCG
>NW_907836.1:0-1017 GCF_000209065.1 Trypanosoma cruzi | reverse complement strand
TATCTGTTTGCGTGTTCACACGCTGGACACCAAACAACCCTGAACTATCCGCTGCTTGGAGGAATTTCGCGAGCTGTTGCCCACAAGGGTGCTGCACTCGGCTGATCGTTTTCGAGCGGCTGCTGCATCACACGTTGTGGTCCAAATTTTTGTTTCCAATTATGAATGGTGGGAGTCAGAGACACTGTCTTTCAATGTCTGTTTGCGTGTTCATACACTGGACACCAAACAACCCTGGATTATCCGCTGCTTGGAGGAATTTCGCGAGCTGTTGCCCACAAGGGTGCTGCACTCGGCTGATCGTTTTCGAGCGGCCGCTGCATCACACGTTGTGGTCCAAATTTTTGTTTCCGATTGTGAATGGTGGGAGTCAGAGACACTCTCTGTCAATATCTGTTTGCGTGTTCACACGCTGGACACCAAACAACCCTGAACTATCCGCTGCTTGGAGGAATTTCGCGAGCTGTTGCCCACACGGGTGCTGCACTCGGCTGATCGTTTTCGAGCGGCCGCTGCATCACACGTTGTGGTCTGAATTTTTGTTTCCAATTGTGAATGGTGGGAGTCAGAGACACTCTCTTTCAATACCTGTTTGCGTGTTCATACACTGGACACCAAACAACCCTGAACTATCCGCTGCTTGGAGGAATTTCGCGAGCTCTTGCCCACAAGGGTGCTGCACTCGGCTGATCGCTTTTGAGCGGCTGCTGCATCACACGTTGTGGTCCAAATTTTTGTTTCCAATTATGAATGGTGGGAGTCAGAGACACTCTCTTTCAATACCTGTTTGCGTGTTCATACACTGGACACCAAACAACCCTGAACTATCCGCTGCTTGGAGGAATTTCGCGAGCTCTTGCCCACGCGGGTGCTGCACTCGGCTGATCGTTTTCGAGCGGCCGCTGCATCACACGTTGTGGTCCAAATTTTTGTTTCCGATTGTGAATGGTGGGAGTCAGAGACACTCTCTTTCAATACCTGTTTGCGTGTTCATACACTGGACACCAAACAACCCTG
>NW_907835.1:0-1017 GCF_000209065.1 Trypanosoma cruzi | reverse complement strand
CGCAAACAGATATTGAAAGAGAGTGTCTCTGACTCCCACCATTCATAATTGGAAACAAAAATTCAGACCACAACGTGTGATGCAGCGGCCGCTCGAAAACGATCAGCCGAGTGCAGCACCCGTGTGGGCAAGAGCTCGCGAAATTCCTCCAAGCAGCGGATAGTTCAGGGTTGTTTGGTGTCCAGTGTGTGAACACGCAAACAGATATTGGCAGAGAGTGTCTCTGACTCCCACCATTCACAATCGGAAACAAAAATTTGGACCACAACGTGTGATGCAGCGACCGCTCGAAAACGATCAGCCGAGTGCAGCACCCGTGTGGGCAAGAGCTCGCGAAATTCCTCCAAGCAGCGGATAGTTCAGGGTTGTTTGGTGTCCAGTGTGTGAACACGCAAACAGATATTGAAAGAGAGTGTCTCTGACTCCCACCATTCATAATTGGAAACAAAAATTCAGACCACAACGTGTGATGCAGCGGCCGCTCGAAAACGATCAGCCGAGTGCAGCACCCGTGTGGGCAACACCTCGCGAAATTCCTCCAAGCAGCGGATAGTTCAGGGTTGTTTGGTGTCCAGTGTGTGAACACGCAAACAGATATTGGCAGAGAGTGTCTCTGACTCCCACCATTCACAATCGGAAACAAAAATTTGGACCACAACGTGTGATGCAGCGGCCGCTCGAAAACGATCAGCCGAGTGCAGCACCCGTGTGGGCAACAGCTCGCGAAATTCCTCCAAGCAGCGGATAGTTCAGGGTTGTTTGGTGTCCAGTGTGTGAACACGCAAACAGATATTGGCAGAGAGTGTCTCTGACTCCCACCATTCACAATCGGAAACAAAAATTTGGACCACAACGTGTGATGCAGCGGCCGCTCGAAAACGATCAGCCGAGTGCAGCACCCGTGTGGGCAACACCTCGCGAAATTCCTCCAAGCAGCGGATAGTTCAGGGTTGTTTGGTGTCCAGTGTGTGAACACGCAAACAGATATTGAAAGAGAGTGTCTCTGACTCCCACCAT
>NW_907834.1:0-1017 GCF_000209065.1 Trypanosoma cruzi | reverse complement strand
AGTGTGAGAGAGCCATGCACCGCCCGCATACACACACTTCCTTCTCTCTCTGTGTGTGTGTCCCCTTGCATGGACTCTCGTCGTCGCCTCACCCCACGAAGCACACACAATAATGTGCCCATTGTATATATGCATGCACACCCATGCAGGCCCGTTGGTGCTCTCTTTTGCACGACACGCACCGCTGCCGTCCTGCCTGGCTGCATGGGCGGAGCACCGTAACTGTTTCTGTTTTGTTTTCATTGCATTGAGTGGGCGACCTCTCTCTCTCTCCCTGTGTGTGTGTTTTGCTTTACGGGAGCAATGAGAGTGTGTGTGCGCTGGTAGTCCCACGCTTCGGCTTTTTGTTTTGTTTTTCTTTTTGATTTTGTGGTTGAGTGCACCCATTCCGCGGCTGCGTGTGTGTGTGTGTGATGATATGAGTAATTTGCGTGTGTGCTTATCTGCCTCTCTCTGCCGTTGCTTTCTTCAGACTCTCTTGTGGCGCACAGCTGCTCTGCAAGTATAGGCGCTGACAAACACACACACACATGCACACACATGCCGTGCTTAAAACGCTGAGAATGCACGCACGCACAGGATTGTGGCTGCCGAGGCCCTCGCGAGGGGGAAAAAACCTGCATTTTTTTTTTTTGACATGTTGCTCGGTGTGTGCTGACGCGTGAAGAATAACAACACGCCCCAATAAGCAGAAAAGAAGTAAAACAAAATGGCGCTGAGCGGCACACCGGTAAGCCAAAAATACGCAATCACCAATAAAAAAGCCGGCGATCACCCAGCAGGCACATCAAGCGTCCTCAAAACCAACCTGGAACAGACAAAAAAAGAGACAATCATAGAAAACAAAGATCCCCGCCCCCAAACAGGAAAAACATTAAAGAAAACGCGATTCTTTTTTTTGTCCTTACTGCCGGGGTTGGCCGCCGCAAGAAATAAAAAATGGTAGGGCGGTGGCCCCGGACGCTAGATACAGCACGACGTGTCGAATTATCCAAGTTGCAGCGGCTGCCCCGGACG
>NW_907833.1:0-1017 GCF_000209065.1 Trypanosoma cruzi | reverse complement strand
GCACCCACACCCCATGTACATACACATCCACCCGGGCTTTTTCACAGCACGCAAGCGCTTCCCTTCAGTCACTCGCGGGCCTCACGACACTTTGGCGCGCCCCAGCCCCGCCCGGCGTTGCGGGATGTGACTCAGATGGCAGGGCACCCGCGTGGCATGCAGGAGGCGTTGCGATCGACACCCAACTCCTCCAGCCGTCTCCCCCTCGCTCGCACCCTCGGAGAAAAAACCGCCGCCGCCTCCTTCAGCAGCGCGGCGGAATATTCGTAGCCGTGCGACGGGTGTCGCCCAAGGACGTACAGCACGAGCATCGCGCCGGTGAAGTCGTTCGTCCTCGTCGCCACACCGGGGAACCGCCAGCACGTCGTCCGCTGCAGGTTGCGCTGTGTTCGCCTCGCCTCGTCGTCCGTGGAGGGGATGCCCAGCACAATCAGATACTCCCGCCGGCTCCACGTGTCCACAACACGGCGTGGGATGTAAGCAAGCGCTGCGTCGTCAACTGCGGCGTCTCGCGGGCGCAGTGCCAAGCACCAAGCACCGATGTGCGGAAGACTCATGTCCTGCCGATCAACATGACGACGACGCTTGCAAATAAAGAGAACAAGAACACATAAACCATCTACGTAAAAAAAAAAGAGGGTGAGGTGCAGGAGCGGATGTGGGTGTGAGGATAAACAAGGGACGGGCAGCAGCAACACACCCTGCGGGCAAACAAGAAAAACGGTCACGTGGTCTCGTGAGGATGGTCGCTTGTAGCAAACACTAATGTTTCAAAAACACACATGTGTTGAAAAATAAACATTGGCTCTCGGCCCCCGGAAATTATACATGTCATATCCGAAAAGGCATGCGGAAGGCACCAGACTTCCACATCAACATAAATCCTAAAACGTGTGGCGCAGAAAAAAACGGGAGGACGCAAAAATACTGCGAGCCCATTCAAAAACGCGCCACAGTGGATGTCGCATGAGCAGAGATACTTGTGTGTGTTTTTGTAAAGGAAAACTCTAATTACGC
>NW_907832.1:0-1017 GCF_000209065.1 Trypanosoma cruzi | reverse complement strand
AAGGGTGCTGCAGTCGGCGGATCGTTTTCGAGTGGCTGCTGCACCACACGTTGTGGTCTAAATTTTTGTTTCGAATTATGAATGGTGGTGGTCAGAGGCACTCTCTTTCAATGTCTGTTTGCGTGTTCACACACTGGACGCCAAACAACCCTGAACTATACGCTGCTTGGAGGAGTTTCGCGAGATCTTGCCCACAAGGGTGCTGCAGTCGGCGGATCGTTTTCGAGTGGCTGCTGCACCACACGTTGTGGTCTAAATTTTTGTTTCGAATTATGAATGGTGGTGGTCAGAGGCACTCTCTTTCAATGTCTGTTTGCGTGTTCACACACTGAACGCCAAACAACCCTGAACTATCCGCTGCTTGGAGGAGTTTCGCGAGATCTTGCCCACAAGGGTGCTGCAGTCGGCGGATCGTTTTCGAGTGGCTGCTGCACCACACGTTGTGGTCTAAATTTTTGTTTCGAATTATGAATGGTGGTGGTCAGAGGCACTCTCTTTCAATGTCTGTTTGCGTGTTCACACACTGAACGCCAAACAACCCTGAACTATACGCTGCTTGGAGGAGTTTCGCGAGATCTTGCCCACATGGGCGCTGCACTCGGCGGATCGTTTTCGAGCGGCGGCTGCACCACACGTTGTGGTCTAAATTTTTGTTTCGAATTATGAATGGTGGTGGTCAGAGGCACTCTCTTTCAATGTCTGTTTGCGTGTTCACACACTGAACGCCAAACAACCCTGAACTATCCGCTGCTTGGAGGAGTTTCGCGAGATCTTGCCCACATGGGTGCTGCACTCGGCAGATCGTTTTCGAGCGGCTGCTGCACCACACGTTGTGGTCTAAATTTTTGTTTCGAATTATGAATGGTGGTGGTCAGAGACACTCTCTTTCAATGTCTGTTTGCGTGTTCACACACTGGACACCAAACAACCCTGAACTATACGCTGCTTGGAGGAGTTTCGCGAGATCTTGCCCACATGGGTGCTGCACTCGGCGGATCGTTTTCGAGCGGCTGCTGC
>NW_907831.1:0-1017 GCF_000209065.1 Trypanosoma cruzi | reverse complement strand
ATGTATATATGCCAGTGTCTTTGGTTGTGCGTGCTTGTGCGTATCTTCCGCCGTTTGTTTTGCGCCTGGTTCTTCCGGGTGTGACCATCTTTTGTTTTGGCTGCCGTTGCGTGCTGGCCCCGTGCCGCCTGCCCGTGCATTCTCTGCGACGGCCGCGCGCTGATGTACATCTCCTACCGCCGCCCCGCCACTTGTGGGGGGAAGCGTCGGTGCGATTTTATTTTCTGTTTTTACTTTTTTGGGTTTGTGTACGTTCGTACGTTTTTGGCGCTGACTGTGTGTGTGCGTGTGTGCTGGTGTCCCTGCGGCGTGGCGTGGCTGCTCAGCCGTGTCTCGATCCAACTCCCCCGCTGTCTCTCTCTGTGTGTGTGTGTGTGTATGCTGTGCACCTGCCCGTGTCTCTCCCTCCCATGCTGCGTGCTCTCGTTGTGCCTGCCCGGTGCCGGCCCGACAGGAGAGTTTACACCGCGAGCAACAAGCGAATTCCACAAAGGCCCAAGTGACAATGATGCTGCGCCGCGTCCTCTGCGTGCTTCTCTTTGCCCTCTGCTGTGCGTGCGTGTGCGCCACGGCTCAGGAGGAGGGGCAGTATGATGCTGCTGATGTTGAGGCTGGGGACGGCCCGGATGAAACTACAACGACCACTACAACAACTACTACTACGACGACGACGACTACCACCAATGCACCCGCCAAGAGCACAACCACCACCAATGCACCCGCCAAGAGCACAACCACCACCAATGCACCCGCCAAGAACACAACCACCTCCAAGGCACCGACTCCTGGCGACGGGAGCAGCCTCGGCGGCCCTTTGTGGGTTCAGGTGCCGCTGCTGCTGCTGGTCAGTGCCGCTGTGGCGACCGCCGGTGCTGCGTGCTGAGGACGGGGCGGGGCGCGTGCGCCGTCGGTCTGGAGTCCCGTTGTGTGCGGCCACTGCCCACACGCGCGGGAGCACCGACTGGCGCGTGCGCCGCCCTCGGCGTGACCCACCGAGAGGTGCGCCGCGTATATTTG
>NW_907830.1:0-1017 GCF_000209065.1 Trypanosoma cruzi | reverse complement strand
GGCTGCTGCTCCACGTCGTGGTCTAATTTTTGTTTCCATTATGAATGGTGGGGGTCAGAGGTACTCTCTGTCAATATCTGTGTGCGTGTTCATGCACTGGACACCAAACAACCCTGAACTATCCGCTGCTTGGAGGAATTTCGCGAGCTCTTGCCCACACGGGTACTGCACTCGGCTGATCGTTTTCGAGCGGCTGCTACATCACACGTCGTGGTCTAAATTTTTGTTTCCGATTGTGAATGGTGGGGGTCAGAGGTACTCTCTGTCAATATCTGTGTGCGTGTTCATACACTGGACACCAAACAACCCTGAATTATCCGCTGCTTGGGGGAATTTCGCGAGCTCTTGCCCACACGGGTACTGCACTCGGCTGATCGTTTTCGAGCGGCTGCTACATCACACGTCGTGGTCTAAATTTTTGTTTCCGATTGTGAATGGTGGGGGTCAGAGGTACTCTCTGTCAATATCTGTGTGCGTGTTCACACACTGGACACCAAACAACCCTGAATTATCCGCTGCTTGGGGGAATTTCGCGAGCTCTTGCCCACACGGGTGCTGCACTCGGCTGATCGTTTTCGAGCGGCTGCTACATCACACGTCGTGGTCTAAATTTTTGTTTCCAATTATGAATGATGGGGGTCAGAGGCACTCTCCGTTACTATCTGTTTGCGTGTTCACACACTGGACACCAAACAACCCTGAATTATCCGCTGCTTGGAGGAATTTCGCGAGCTCTTGCCCACACGGGTGCTGCACTCGGCTGATCGTTTTCGAGCGGCTGCTGCATCACACGTCGTGGTCTAAATTTTTGTTTCCAATTATGAATGGTGGGGGTCAGAGGTACTCTCTGTCAATATCTGTGTGCGTGTTCATGCACTGGACACCAAACAACCCTGAACTATCCGCTGCTTGGAGGAATTTCGCGAGCTCTTGCCCACACGGGTACTGCACTCGGCTGATCGTTTTCGAGCGGCTGCTACATCACACGTCGTGGTCTAAATTTTTGTTTCCGATTGT
>NW_907829.1:0-1017 GCF_000209065.1 Trypanosoma cruzi | reverse complement strand
TTTCACCTATAAGCGAACGTAACCGCATTTTCTATAAGGGATGGAGGGTGGGGGAGAGACTTCAAGTGGGCTCATATATGCGGGTGTATATATATATGTATATATACAATGTATGTAGGTACCTATTCGTGTGGAGTTTCTTTTCCCATGCTCAACGTTTGAGGCAATGCATTTCTTTTTGTTTGTTTGTTTGCTAGACCAATTGCTTCATTCATTGATGTAGTGAATATATATTTGAATATTAGCCCCTACACATAGACGCATGTATATGTGCATATATACATATATGTGTCTTTATGTGTATTATATTCCTTCTCCAAAGTACTATGAAGATGTTTTAAATTCAACATCTTTTTTTTTTTTTTCTTTTTTTTTTTTTTTTTTTTTTTTTAAAAATTATTTTTGTGAATGAGCGTGTTGTTGCCCGGTTGTTGTTGTTGTTTTTAAATCACCTTTGGGTGTGTGCATGGCTCAAAAGATGAAAGGAGGAAATGGTGAAGTGGGAGCAAAAGGAGTTTTTTTTGAGGCATTTCTGGTTTTTTTTTTTTTTTTTTTTTCTTTGGGGGGGGGGGGGGGGGGGGGTTTGGGTCTGCAAGTGAAAGCCGAAAAAAAATGGAGTCCATTTTGGAAACAAGTAAACCCGGGGATGTGCAGGAGTTTGATCGGGGGGGGCAATACCTCTCAACGGGAACACCGCAGGAAATCATGAAGGGGCAGGAGGTTCTCACAATGTTCAAGGATAGGCCTGACGTGTTTGCTCAGGCCGGGACGTTGCTGTCAAAGTCGCAAAACTTGACAACACGCTTTTTTGCTCTGCAAATTTTTGACAAAACCATCTTGCATCAGGGGAACAAGTTTACAAACGCGCAAAAGGGAAATTTTCGGGGCTTTGTAATCAACTTAATCGTTGGGGAATGCAAAAGCTTTAACCAAATTCGCAGCCGCAAGGGACTGCTCACTAAAATTAACAGTACGTTGGTAAGCATTGCAAAACGAGAGGGGCCTCTTCGGTGGCCC
>NW_907826.1:0-1016 GCF_000209065.1 Trypanosoma cruzi | reverse complement strand
AAAAAAGAAGAAACAGCATCAGAGGTGTGGTAAAAGCGGCAACCGCAGCAGAAGCGCTTGATGCAAAGTGTGGCCGACAAAAAGCCAAAAAACGCACGCATACTCACAGTTGAAGATGCCCATTAGTGGTGTAACGATAATTCAAGAGGGTGAAGAATATTTTCTCTAAATACCGCTAAAGCTGTACAGAATCCAGCCGTCCCACACCCGATAAAAGACGGTGCGTGTCTGCGTACACAGCCTCATCATGGCAAAGCGCTTCCGTCGAAAGGTCCAAATTTTTGAGCGTCACATTGTGGTGTATGAGACGTGCAAAAGCCGCTATACCAGACGCTGTAAACGCGTTGCCACTCGCCACAAAAGTATGAAGCGCAGTATTGCGTGAGAGTCCCTCGCCAACTTTTTCCAGCGCAGCATCCTGCATCTCGGTGTTGCAAAGGCTGAGCACACTCAGTGAGACAATGTTCTCAAGAAGGGCAACAAGCTCGGCGTAGCTTGCCGGCTCCTCAGCAGCACCCAGATGGTTTCCGTCAAGGTAAAGCTTGCACATGCTATTGCTTCGCACAAGAGCCGCAAAGAGCCGCATACAGCCTGCATGTGAAATGCCATTGTCCGACAAGTCAAGGACGCACAAGACAGAATGGGTGCCCACAGCCTCTGTCAAAAGTGGTGAAAGAAATCCTGTTTTCCGTGCCAGGCCATTGCTGCGCAGAAAAAGCCGTTGCACTGTGCGATTCGACGCCATGGCGCCTCCAAGCGCATCACCTAAAATTCCTTCCATCAAACCGCAATCCTCCATGCAAAACACCTCAAGACGGCACGCTGAACGCGGATCACCCAAAAAACTAAATGCCGCCATCGCTGCGCGTGTGTCGACACAGTCTCCAATGGGGTTCGCCGACAGATTAAGCTCCACAATGTCGCCGTTAGAAATCAACTCCGCGTTCATCGCGCCAAAGAGTGCAAAGTGCAGTTTGCAGGAACGGAGAGAGAGTCGCGCAATGCCACTGCCCTTC
>NW_907825.1:0-1016 GCF_000209065.1 Trypanosoma cruzi | reverse complement strand
ACGTGGGGTTCAAAAGTCCTTTTCACACACAATTGTGCGGCAGTTAGCCTCTCTCCAACCAGCCGCCTCAATACATCTAAAAGAGCACACAAGAAAACCACAAATAGCCATGGGAAAAAAAGAGAAAAACAATAAAAGATCCCACGGCATTAGTACGGAAGCGGAACGACACGCTTTTCGCACAATTAGTCGTAAAGTAGGCCAGAGCAAAAGAGATCCAGGCCCGAGCAAACTCGGACGCCACAGGCGGTTATTGTGCTCCTTTGAGACCTTTCCGCCAGCTCCTGTTCCACCCGAAGGAAGAGGGCTGGCGGAATGTGATCCTCGCCGCAAAGAGCTGCTGCATCGAGGGCCAACAAAACAAATTCTCGCATATTGCGGGTGTCAGGTGGGCCACTTCACCGCATTTCCACGTCATTATCGCTTGGCTGCGCACGTGCGTCTCTTCACGTACCCCGTCGTTCCTCAAGAAGCCTTTCCGCAGGAGTCCTCAAATGCAGTAGACGCTTGAGAGCAACAAGCCAGGCCTCGCAGTCGCTGTCAGTCCCACAAACTACCTCCAGTGATTTCCCACCGCGAAGCAAAAGTGCGAATGCGCGGTGGTTGTTTGTTCCAAGGCTGAACAAGGTGATTTTTTGCGTGGGATCATGGCGGCGCGTCCCATTGTCAAAAACTGCCTCCTGGCGTGTTTTTGCCAGCTGTGCCTCGCCGCTGTAGTTCACAAATGAGGCTGTGGACGAGCCGATGAGAACTTTTTCGATGTCACGTATCCACATTGCGACTGGAGGCCGTTTGCGATTTATCGGGAATCCCTGATGGTACAGATCACAGGAATGAATACGTTTGCAGTCCTCCGAGAGAAAATATAGGCGTCTGCAAGCATTGCCCTTGCTTGGTATCTTTGTCACGCGGACCCCGTTGCGTAATCAATTCAGCACCTGATCCACAACAGAACTGAGGTGGTGTTCCGTTGCCTCGGCGTCATGCAGTTTTTCATTTTTCTTTGCCACGTAGTC
>NW_907824.1:0-1016 GCF_000209065.1 Trypanosoma cruzi | reverse complement strand
GCCGCAAGTATGCAGTGGGTTATCCACTCTCTACTGCCTGGCATGCGAGCGGGAAGGCTGCCTCGTGAACTCCCACTTCTTGGAGGTGTGCCGGGTGCTCGACACATCGGAGGAGTGCCCAACGGAGTTCGATTTCCGCGGGAATTATTTGGGCGATGCGGGGGCGGCGGCGATTGTTCGCACGGTGGCGATCATGCGATGGGTGCGTTTCATTGATCTTCGGGATAGCGGGGCGGGGGCGAAGACGGTAGAGGCGTTGGTGGCCGTCGCCGATGAGCACCCGAGCCTTCGTTGCGTGGACCTGCGCGGCGGAGGGAACGAGGTATTCGCGATGTCGGGACGGCGGTTGCTGGCAGCATTGGGCCGCTGTACAAGGTTGGTCGTTCATGTCAACTACGATGATCTTCCAGCGACGATGGCGCGTAAGCTACAGGCAGTCAAGCAACGGAACGAACAGCTGCAGCGTGAGGAAGAGGCCGCGATGGAGGCCGAAAAAAGGGCAGTAATGCCAGTGCTTGACTCACTTCAGGGCAAGGGTCACGAAGAGGATCTCTTCTACCTGGCGACGCATGACAGCGATGGAAACTCGCTCTACAGCGAGGATCCAAATCTATTGCATCTGGTGGATAGCCTTAACACATACATGGAGGATTATTTGGAGAGCTATCAGTATGTTGGCCGCGTGGCGGCACTTTTAGCAGTCGATCTGGGTGCAGCGATTCTTCCATGCATTCGTGCGACAGCCGTTGCCGTACCACCTTCTGTGGCGACGAGCACCGGACGTGTGTACCCACTAGATGTTGTTGCAACGATACGAGCAGTAGATGCCCTTCTTGGTGGATTACGCGCGAATCCATTTCTTCTCGAGGAACTGATTGAGACTCGCGGGCCTATTTTTGAGATGTATTTGAATAAACTGAGGGAAACACGTGGGGAGCACGAGTCGCTTGTGACCAGCCGTTTGGGATTGTGTCCTTCCTATCAAGAAAAAATGTTGGTGGTTGAAATGCGCACCC
>NW_907823.1:0-1016 GCF_000209065.1 Trypanosoma cruzi | reverse complement strand
GTGACCGAAGAAATTAGGGAGGAAATGGGGTTGTTTTGTTTCTGCTAAGTAGCATTGGGTGATTTTCATACAGCATGTTAATTGTGTGTGCATAAGAGGCATAATCGTGGAATTGCCCGGTATAAAAAAACAATTGTGGCTGGCGGTGTTATGGTGTTGCCGCATTTTCCATTTTATTTTATTGTGTTTCAAGGCCCACCAATAACAGAAGCATCTTTAAGGGATAAACAAAAAATAAGCTGTATTGATAAAATGGCGCACCCCGTGTAACCGTACGGAGTGGGGCACCGCGTCATGGATGGCGGAGGATCCGTTTCCACGTGTAACTTGAGTGGGTGATTGTTTGCTCGCTGTGCGTTGTGTGCCGGCTGCGGGGCTGTGGCCGTATCCCGTTGGCCGTGGGATTGAGCTGGAGGCGGTGGCGGTGTGTCTCTTTTTCTTGCCCATTGTGGGTGACTGCTGGCGGTGCGCGCGTTTGTTGTGTGGAGGACCAAATCCTTCCACGCGCGGTCTGGCAGCACTTCAATGGTATGTGTGTGTGTGTGTGAGGGCTGGTGTAGGCGATGGTGCTCCCCGCTGTTCCTTCCGGATTCTCTTGTGTCCCGCTCTTTGCATGGGTGCTCTGCTTTGCTCCCCACGGACGTGTCCGATGTATTGCCGCCTTTTTCTTTCTCCACTTGTTGAGCACAGACACACGCTAGGAAGGAAAGCAAACAAACGCTAATCGCCACTGTGAAATTCTAAGGCACTGAAAGGACCAACAGCAGCACACACACACACCGCCCACACACACATATTTACATGCTCTCACGTGTTGCTGCAGTGAAGGCACCCAATAAACACAGTTGTCGCGGCGTGACCGGATCCAGCGGAAGGAGGAGGAAAGGAAGAGAGAGTGAGCATCGGAGGCCTAACATGTCACGGCATGTGTTTGCTTCCGCTGTGCTGCTCCTCGTTATGATGATGTGCTGCGGCACCTGTGGAGCTGCGGCCGCTGGAGGAAATAATGGGAAGAG
>NW_907822.1:0-1016 GCF_000209065.1 Trypanosoma cruzi | reverse complement strand
GACCCCGGGATTGATGTTGTAAACATTTTTCTTTTGCGTGGGGTGAAGGGGTATTGTATCTACGATGCGACATTGGCATTTTTTCTACCGGCCGCTGGTTTGCCTTGCAGGGGATGGGGCATGATTGTGGTGACACCACCAGACAAAAACGAATATGAGCGGTGGACAAAAAAAATGGACGCTACTGCAATCGTAACGAATTGTCCCGAATAAAACGATGTGAGGGCAATGTGCATTTGGATGAAGCGCAATCGGCCCCTGCAGGAGCAAGCGGAGTACTGGAGGGAGGTGAGGGGTCGCATGAATAACGTGGGACCAATTCTCCGCTTCATCTTTGGCAAACAGGCATATGATGACCGCATTAAAGCGTGTCAGCAGGCCGTGGATGGGTCGACCGCCTCGGAATTAGAGCGTAATTTGGGTATTGGCTGCTGTTACTCGTCCAACGACAGCGACTTGTCTCGAAAGCTTGTGAGGGTTGTCCGAGTACGACGAGGAAACAACATTGAGTCGCCTCTGAATTTACTGATATCTCCCCACCTCGAACGTGAAACTTTGTCCCGGTTGGAGAATGAAATGAAGCAGTCCGATTTTATTTTTTTCGTTCTGAGGTTTTGGGATTATGCCCCACCATATCTTATTGAAAAGTGTGCCGCATCCGCATTTTTGAATGAGGATTTCCTGCGTGCGATAAGACTTAAAATCAAGGAACTGTGGCCACCGGGACGACGTGAGCCACGCAGCTGTGCGCTGAAAGAGCACTCAGACACGAGCTTCACCAGAAAAGAGGTTTTATCGCCACAGGAACGTCTTTCCAATCCGGTTGCTATGGACCACTGGGTGCTGTATGAGCCGAAAGTCCAAAACTTTCCGCTGGTGGACGCCTTTTTCTTTGTGGACTCTAATCCGAAGACGCTGGTTGGGCTGCGGATGACTACGACGAGAGGGCACCACATCACCGCCAGCACCGTGAGGCAGTTCACTGAGTGCCTGGCGGCGTATTTTAATGGTTGGGA
>NW_907821.1:0-1016 GCF_000209065.1 Trypanosoma cruzi | reverse complement strand
AAGCAGTGGCAAGTCATACAAGATTTATTTAAAGCAATTACCAATAAAAAAAAACCTCCCCTTTCACCATTATCTTTCCAGCCCGCACAAATTAATTATATAAAAAGAAAAAAAAGCAAGAAAGGAGTCGTCCTCCGTTGCTCTTACTCCTAAAAAAAGGAAAAAAAAATCACCCGGTTACCGTGTGGCCCACCAAACTGTTTGTATATTTAGCCCACAAATTAAAAATTAAATAATTACGTGTCTTTCAACCGTCTGACCTCCATGTGTCCGCACATCGTTTATATTTCATGGGGTCATCTGCGTGTTGCTGCTCCCCTCAGCCCTCTCATCGGCGTGTGAGTGCGGCCCGCAGAGCACAGTCACTCGTGTGTGTGTGGAGACTGAGAGAAGCACGCAGACATGACGGCAGTTGCGTCTCTCCATCGGGGGAGTGAGCGCAGAAAAAAAAAAACACATCAGGGGGGAAGAAATACTCACGAGGCCGACCCCGAAGGGACTGCCGGAGCGTGAAATGCACACGCGAAGCAAAAAAAAAAGATCCTAAAAAAACGGCAGGCTGTGGCTGTGTGTGTGTGTGGCGCTGCGGGTGTCTGCCCGCCCTGGCCGCTAAAAAACAAAACAAGAGGGAAAGAAATGTGTGCTCCGCCCCACAGGCCCTCGTCGCACGCCCACACGTCACGGCTCCCTCAGCGCGCCGTTCGTCGCGGCCCCTCCTCATGCGTGCAGCAGGCGAGGCGCACAGGGCCGTCGTCATGAGCGTGTCGGTGGGTGTGCGAGTGGAGCAGTTGGGCGGGAAACACACGGCACCCCTCACAAGAAGAGTGCAGCAAGAAATAATTAAAAGAGGGAAAAGTAGAAAAAAAACGTCCATAGTGATCGCCCCCAAAAGCAAAAAGAGAAGGGAAGAGTGGAGCAAAAAAGAAAAAAACAGAAATAATTCTTTTTTTTAAAAGCAAACAAAAATAATTAAAAACAAACATAAAAAAACATAAGAAATTATACTCCAAACGGAA
>NW_907820.1:0-1016 GCF_000209065.1 Trypanosoma cruzi | reverse complement strand
CCTCAAGCTTGGGCACGGCGCGCTTGAGCTCCTCCTCGTCGACCAGCATGTGCCCGGAGGCGTCAATCTCGTCGAACATCACCGTCAGCTCGAAGAAGTCGTAGATGTAGCACAGCATCAGACGGAACTCCAGAAATTCAACAAAGTCCTCGGAGCCCTTGTTCTCCAGCTTGCTGCCCAGGGCCCTCGCCTTGTCGAACGCACGCTTCGTGATGTCGCGCACTCGCGGCGTGAACTCGTCCAACTTCAGCACCTCGAGGCAGCCGCTGTGCACCTCATCGTAGCACAGCTTCCCAGTCTCGTTCTTGTCGAACTTCTTGAAGAGCTCGATGCGGCGCTGTTTTGCCTCGGCGGTCTTCTCACGAGGAATCGCCTGGCGAATGCGCTCCCACGCTTCCTTGCGGTCCTTGGCGTTCTTGCCGTCCTTATCGCTCGCCAACCCCTTGTCGCTCGTCGAGCCCTTCGACCCACAAGCACCCATCTCGTTGCTCTCCTTGACTCGGCTTATTATCGACTGTTGCACAACCTGCGCGCAAGCACACAAACCCACAACAGAAAGAGAGAGGTGGCACCAAGGCCCACAGCGGCACAGAAGACACACAGCAACAAGGGCACAGGAGCCCACACACACACACACACACACAACGACAGTAGAAAGTAAAAATGACCATCAACTACATAAAGTGGAGAATGTGCTCCGCACAGCAAAAACAAGTGCCTCGCCGCATGCGGACACGGTGTTTACATTGGCAACGGCGCGGGCACGTCACTCTGCGGCCGCGAGCTTCACGCGCTCTCCGGCACGTTGTCCGGGTCGCCGTCGGCGTCCAGTTTGACTGCAGAAGCCCACGCAGCAAACTCGTCGAACGTCACGGACCCAGTGCCGTTCTTATCGAGCTCCTTGAACAGCGCCGCGGGATCCTCGACCTTGGCGCCCCACGCCTCAAGCTTGGGCACGGCGCGCTTGAGCTCCTCCTCGTCGACCAGCATGTGCCGGAGGCGTCAATCTCGTCGAA
>NW_907819.1:0-1016 GCF_000209065.1 Trypanosoma cruzi | reverse complement strand
CAGCACCCCTGTGGGCAAGATCTCGCGAAATTCTCCAAGCAGCGGATAGTCAAGGGTGTTTGGCGTCCAGTGTGTGACACGCAACCAGACATGAAAGAGAGTTCTCTGACCACCACCATTCATATTCGAAACAAAAATTTAGACCACAGCGTGTGGTGCAGCGGCCGCTCGAAAACGATCCGGCGAGTGCAGCACCCCTGTGGGCAAGATCTCGCGAAATTCCTCCAAGCAGCGGATAGTTCCGGGTTGTTTGGCGTCCAGTGTGTGAACACGCAAACAGACATTGAAAGAAAGTGTCTCTGACCACCACCATTCATAATTCGAAACAGAAATTTAGACCACAGCGTGTGGTGCAGCAGCCACTCGAAAACGATCCGCCGAGTGCAGCACCCCTGTGGGCAAGATCTCGCGAAATTCCTCCAAGCAGCGGATGGTTCCGGGTTGTTTGGCGTCCAGTGTGTGAACACGCAAACAGACATTGACAGAGAGTGTCTCTGACCACCACCATTCATAATTCGAAACAGAAATTTAGACCACAGCGTGTGGTGCAGCAGCCACTCGAAAACGATCCGCCGAGTGCAGCACCCCTGTGGGCAAGAGCTCGCGAAATTCCTCCAAGCAGCGGATAGTTCCGGGTTTTTTGGCGTCCAGTGTGTGAACACGCAAACAGACATTGAAAGAGAGTGTCTCTGACCACCACCATTCATAATTCGAAACAGAAATTTAGACCACAGCGTGTGGTGCAGCAGCCACTCGAAAACGATCCGCCGAGTGCAGCACCCCTGTGGGCAAGATCTCGCGAAATTCCTCCAAGCAGCGGATAGTTCCGGGTTGTTTGGCGTCCAGTGTGTGAACACGCAAACAGACATTGAAAGAGAGTGTCTCTGACCACCACCATTCATAATTCGAAACAAAAATTTAGACCACAGCGTGTGGTGCAGCGGCCGCTCGAAAACGATCCGGCGAGTGCAGCACCCCTGTGGGCAAGATCTCGCGAAATCCTCCAAGCAGCGGAT
>NW_907818.1:0-1016 GCF_000209065.1 Trypanosoma cruzi | reverse complement strand
GGGGAGAGGAGTGGCACGGCGTTATTTTGTTGACCGCAAGCGGTGTTTTCCGTTCCACTTGCACCATTTTACATGCAACGACATGCGTGGGAGCGTCGTGGTGGTGTGTGGGGCGTCACTCCGCGCCGTCTCGCTCTTTCTTCCTTTTTTTGTTCTGCTGCTTCTTTGGCCTTGTCGTACTCCTTTCATTGGTGCTTTGTTGTTGCTCTTTTTTCCCCCTCCCTGCCTGTGTCTGCGTGTTTGCCCGTACCTGCGGTGGCACGGGGCCCACGGACAAGAGCGCGAAAGGGACGAAACACGACCAACGAGCCTCCGTGATGTTCTGCCCGGATCCGTACGGCGCAATGCGGCTGATGCAGTACAACATGCAGCGCCGGGCCGTTCAACAAATGGTTGCCGAGACGCAGCGGCAGATGATGCAACAGGGGTGCACGGTCCCGAATGAAATGCCGCCGTCGCCGGAGGGCTTTGGGAACATGGGCGGCCCAAACTCCGGATGGGGCCCGTGCCGGCAACGGGGTGGCAGCCTTGAGCCGACGCCGGCGGGTTATTTTGGCGGCTTCTCCCCGGCACCACAGTTCCTCCCCAACGATCTTGAGAATATGCGTATCCCGGAGGAGCGCTACGGAAACTACTGAGGAGCCGAGCGCCGAGACTCACAGGGGAGGAGGGGGCGTGCCGCCGTCGAGGATGACCCTGCATGCCGACACGTGGGAGGGGGCTGCAGCCATGGAGACCGAATATATATACCGAGGTGACAACGCACCGGCCGCCGATGGTGGGTGGTCATGCGTACAAGAAAAGGCGGGCCGCTTTTCTGCGAGGACTCAACAGGCACGCAGGACTCTTTTTGTCCCCTACTTTTTAGTTTTTTTGTGATCAGAAATGTTGAGTGAAACCAACGCAATGAAGTGAAAAGCGTCTCGCAAGATGGAAGAAAAACAAGAGCATTTTTGTGTGTGTGTCGGAGAGAGTCTTTATGTGTCATTATATTTTTATGACTGTTTCTTCTTCTT
>NW_907817.1:0-1016 GCF_000209065.1 Trypanosoma cruzi | reverse complement strand
ACAATCAAAGTGTACACAAACCAACAGTCCCCCCTCACTCGCTGAAGCACATTATTTCGCATGAAATGACATTTAAGCACACAGCAGCAGTAGCAGGTTGCACAAAATTTCCCTTCCAGCCCTGCGAAAGGACACAACAACTCTGCGGAGTCAAAGTGGCAGCCCCTCGGTGCTGCCCGCAGTTCACATGGAAGGACAAACTGCACACACACATTGTTCCGGATTCCTCGCTACCTGAGTGCACATCAACAGAACAAGTGAAAAGGTACTTCCGCGCAAGACGGCATTTAAATACGCGAATGTTTCAGCCTGTTTTGTTCGATGGTGTTGGCGAGCGACCCCACACAGTCCAATCAAAGTGGCACGTCGGAAAGAATGGCGTCAGTTAATAATAAACAAAAATAATTGCGCCAATGCAAAAATCAGCAGGGATTTGGGATTTACTCCCGAATTCGGAAACGACAGTGACATCAGAGTGTGTATGTGCGCAAGACCTTTCGTGCGACGGTGACCCTCAATCCCGCCGTGCCCCGACACAAAAGGGCGACAAAAAAAAAAAGGAGCACACTCTCCAGAAAAGGAGCGACGGTTGGGCAGTCAACCCCCGTTCCGTCTCACATGACATCCACACATGTACACTCCACCTCAAATACGTACCTCCCTGGACGCCGCATACATGACGTGTGGTTTCGTCGCTCGCAATGTGTTTTTCCTCCCGCAAGCAACAAGAGGATGGCCGTGGCGCAGATCCACTCAGGGAAGGCAATCGGGGGAGACACGGGTGGGAACCAGAGATCATACCAACAATAAGAATAATAATAAAAGGTAATAACCCCCCCAAGCCAAAGCCTCGCGCAATGTTGATCCCTCTTTTTCTAAATTGAAACCCCCCCAACAGAACTAATGCAGCAGACACATGTGCAGCGCAATATCTTTCGCTGCCCCGCGTTCCATCTTACTTCCCATGCGTGCCACGGCGGTGGTGCCGGCGTTACATCGGGGATGACTCCAAAAAT
>NW_907816.1:0-1016 GCF_000209065.1 Trypanosoma cruzi | reverse complement strand
GTGCCCGACAGGGTTGTGCTGCCCTTGCCGGAGAGAGCCGTCGACGGCGACACGAGCTGCGTGGTGAACCAGACGCTGACGAACGTCACGCTGAACATGTGGAAGACGCACCACTGCTACGTGGGGGTTACATTCAGCGGCGTGGGTGCTGCGCTGACGTTCTACCTCAACAGTATGCCGCTGCATCTCCCCATCAACATCACGCTCACTGGGTGCACATTCCGTGAGGGCGTCGTGCTGCGGTTTGTTGGTGGCGCTGAGTCGGCCGAGTCATCCGGCGTCCTGATCCGTGTGGGCCAGGCGATGATGCGTTCCTCCGTTGTTGCTTTTGCACTTGTCCTCCCGCAGCACTGCGATATTGCCGTCACGGAGGTTGACGCGGTGCAAACCTCTGAGGTTCAGTTGGCGGATACTATCAGCAACAAGTTTGGCGTATTGATGCTGATAAACGTTGTATTGAATGCGTCCTCGCTGTTGGTCAGCAACGTCAAGGCACATGCATTGAGGTATTGGGGGTTTGGTTTGTACTCGATCGGGACGCTGTCGCTGGTGGGTGGCAGCTCGCTGTACACGCGGTACTGCAGCTTTGATGGATACACACACATTCTGTACTTAATTACCCTTGGTGTTTGCGATCACTCCGTTTTTGCTTTGCTCAACAACATAATGTTCTCCGGGACAAGCTTCTTGTATCAGCACTCCCGCTTAGGCGTGTCGGATCACAGCGTGCTGCGCATGGTGGGGAACAGCGGCTCCGTGCGCTATGCCATCTATAACAATGAATTGTGGACTGTTGAGCGGTCAAGCTGGCTGGATTGGCGCGACAACGACGTGGGGGTGGGTGCGATGCTCCACGACAGTGAGTCCGCATTTGTGACCATTGACAGCAGCAGCGTGGTGACGCTGACGGGCTGCACGATGGGCTCGACGGGGTTGTCGGGACCCCTGCTATCGCAGGCTGACGCCGGCTACCGGTTCGTTGCTGGGTGCCTGACGGTCGCGGGACGGATGGTGAC
>NW_907815.1:0-1016 GCF_000209065.1 Trypanosoma cruzi | reverse complement strand
GTCTCGAGGGAGATGCTCTACGCCGCTGGTGCCGTGAACGCTGCTGGGAGCACGCTGAGCTTTGTGCGCAACCGAGGACTGTTGCCGCGGATGCTGTCGCTGAGCCTGTCGCTTGTGGCTGGGGCGCATTTGAGGGTGGCGTGCAACGACGCTGGTGGAATTGTCCTGTCGACGGCGGAGGAGTACGCAGCGGCCGGCTTTGGCGACGCTGGGAGGATTGACGTTGTTGGGTGTGACGCCTGCGACAGGGACACGCACTGCTACGCTTCCGGGACGGCGTCGGCGAGCATGAAGAACGGTGTGTGCGTGTGCGTGTGCGGCAGCGGCGGGTACGGCGAGGCGTGCGTGCCTGTGGGCGCTCCCGTGCTGCCGCCTGCTGCGGGCACTGCGTCGAGTGTGTTTGTCCGCGAGGGCGTGACGGTGCGGTCGGTGTTCGTTGTGCCTGCCGGCGTGAGCGAGGTAACGCTGCGCCACGTTGTGCTGGACGGCGTGAGTCCTGTGCTGTACGTGCCGTGGATGGCGCGGGACGGCGTGCGGATCGTTGTGCAGAACGTGTCTCTGCAGAATGGCGCCGTGCTGTACGTGATGGGCGGTGGAGCGTTGCGCGGTGTGGTGGCGGCGGGGAGCGACGAGAGCGGGCCGGTGGAGCTGTCGGTGTGCGATGTGGAGGCGCTGAACGGTGCGCTTGTGCTGACCGGCACGTTTCCCGCGGGGTCCGTGCTGACGGTGACCGACTCCCTGCTGGTTGCCGCGAGGTTGACGCCGCTTGTGTATCTTCCCGGCTTGCAGTCTTCACCGCACGCACCGCTGCTGGTGCTGTCGGGCCTGCGGCTCGTGCGGTCCGTGCTGGTTGTGTCCGGCGTGGCCCTCGTGACCGTGATGACTGGTGGGCGGACGGTGGTGGTGGACGGTGCCGTGCTGGAGCTTGTCGGTGGCGGTGTCGCACTGGACGCGGATGTGCTCGGTGGCGACTATGCGTTGTACGCGAGTGCGCGCGTGGTTGCGTCGGGGGGCGC
>NW_907814.1:0-1016 GCF_000209065.1 Trypanosoma cruzi | reverse complement strand
GAGAAGTGGGGAAGTCGTGCTTTACGGAAATATTGGTGTGGTTCCACTTTGAAGTGGAAAGGCTCTGCCCCATCAGTACCTCCGCGCGGCGAGAAGACACAAGGCCCCTCGCAGATGCGGCGGGCCGCATTTGCTCCTGGCAGTCTGCCCTCTTCTCCCTTTCCTCATTTATAGCGTCCATGTTTGGTTGTTTCTGTGATTTGTTGTTTTATTGATTCTTGGCAGCAGCGGATTATTGAGCCACCGCGCTATCCCCGGGGCGGGTGCGTAGCGGTGGTGTGTGCTTCACGGCCTCCGCTGTCCGGCCCCCACTTCGGGTGCCGGGTCTCTCTTTTACATCTTTAATCATTGAGCCGACGTGCTCTGCGATGGTGGCTGGCGTGTGGGCCTTTGTATTTATTTGAGAGGACACGAGGAATAGTAACAATATATATATATATATATATCAACAGCGCTGAATAGATATTGGTACCGATATTTACATGCCTATCTATATAAATATACAGTCAATAGAATAGCATTTCAATAAACCAAGAAACCAAGCAATCTGTCGAATTTTAGTAGGGGAAGGAAGGGATATATCCATATCTATACAGATGCATCAATAAATAAAAATAAAGTAGCGTTTTGATACTCATACCCATATCGTTATACCTATACATTGATCAATGCATATTTTCATATCTATACCCCTCCATATAATTTTTTTACCGTTCTTTCTTATTTGTGGCATTTTGCTTCCGTTATATTATGTATTTTTCTCCCGTGAGTTCATGCTTACGTTTTTAGAGCGCATAGGCATTCCGTCCCGCGGACAAGGTTTCATACGCACTGAAGCACCCCATCGGACAAAAGTCGCAAGGGGCTTGCGAAGCCCATCTCAGTTGAATGGCGATTGCCATCTTGTTTAATCTCCTGAGGAGCTGCGACGTGCGATTGCGTTGCCCCTGCCACCCAACACAATGACAACTTTCAGCGAGCAGTTTGCAGGCTAATTGTGCAGTTATTATTGAGGT
>NW_907813.1:0-1016 GCF_000209065.1 Trypanosoma cruzi | reverse complement strand
GTGGAGCGGTGATAGGAAAAGCGTTGAATGAAAGTAGTGATGTTCTTCTTGTGGCAGGCGTTATTGGCGACGCGACCGTTTTGAACTCGCTGCCCGTAATTATGCGCCATGGCCTTGTCTTGTTTTCCCCGTTCACTGGGTTGAGTTTGGTGCGTGGGTGGAACCCCAATCTTTACTTTTTGCGTGCTGAACCTGCGGCCGAGCTGCTGGCACTCCTCCGCTACGCCCTGGCCCATCTGCGTGTGCGTCGGCTGGGCTTCATGTACCTGCAGGGAGATTATTTTGGTGACAGGGAGTATGCACAGGCACAACGTGTGATGTCGGGGATGGGCTACGAGCTGAGCGGTGTGTTCAGTGTGGAGAGCTCTGTGACTGGTGGTGCGACGAAAGTGTTTGACGCTGCGTGGGAGGCGTTTGCTGAGACTCGGCCGCAGGCCGTGATTGTGTTTGGGTTACCGATAAATGACACCGCGAAATTTGTTAGGAGGATGCTGACGGACAGGCGCACTGCTGGCGCGTACCTGCTTGCTCCCGTGATGCTGCAGGAACTTGTTTTGAGGGTGTGGCGTGCTGCTGTGGCTGGCGGTGTTGAGTTTGTGCCTGGGCAGGTGATCACGACGGGGACGAACCCGCTGGCGAAGGACACACAGTACGAGGCCATCCAGCGCTTCCAGAAGGTGATGCGGGCATACCTGACGCACAATGGGCAAAAGTACTATGCCGACAAGGACCATTTTCTGAAGGATGACGTTGACGGTGGGATGATGGTTGCTGGGTGGATTGCTGGCGAGGTGCTCTCACAGGCGCTGGGCAGTCGTGAGTGGGTGAAGGACCGCAAGTCGTTCTTGGCGTCTCTGTACAACCAACGCCGGTATGTGGTTGACGACATTGTGATTGGCGACTACCGTGGCGAGTGCAAAGCGGGGGCTGCGCCGCATGGTGCCACCTGCCGCTGCAATCATGGCGGCCGGACTGTGTACATAAAGAAGTTTGTGGAGAGTTTCCGTGCTGAAGAT
>NW_907812.1:0-1016 GCF_000209065.1 Trypanosoma cruzi | reverse complement strand
ACACTCCACCTCCGGCAGGGACGGACTGTCATAGATCTTGCAAACACGCTGATCACCTCGGCCCTTGCGGAGCGACAATCGTGTCGTGGAGGCGTGTGCAAGAATGTGCCCACCGACTGGCTTTTTCGGATCGGCAACAAACATCGATGCACCACCAGGGTCTGCCACAACCTGATTTGTAATGTACACCGCCACATTGAACTCTTCAGCTAGTTTTATCAAATGACTCATCATTTTTGCGAGCTTCTGCTGTCGTTCCGCCAGCTCACCTCGACCTGAAAAGTCAACCCGAAACAGAGCAGTAATACTGTCCACCACAAGTAAGCCAAACTGATCCTCCGCCATCTTTGCGGCCACCATGGAGAGCAAATGCATCTGATGCTCATGTGTGTACGCCCGTGCCACAAGAATGTTATTAAGTACTGCGTCCGCATCAAGACCAAATCGAGCTGCAATAGGCTTAATGCGTTCGGGACGGAAAGTGGATTCTGTGTCCACATATATCACCTTCCCATTGCCCCCGCCCATGGAAGTGGGCAATTGACAAGTCACGCAGAGCGTGTGTGCAATCTGTGTTTTTCCCGTGCGAAACTCACCAAAGGCCTCTGTAATTGACATACTCTCAATACCTCCCCCTAATAATTGATCGAGAGCAGTACTTCCAGTTGTCATGCGTGTCACCTTGCCACGCTGCTGCAGGTAAGTGACCCCATTCGTAAAACCACAGTCGAAGAGCTTTCGTGCCGCCTCAATGATTTTTTCCACTTTGGCGTCCGAAAGGCCTTTGATAAGCGCCAATTCTTTTCGGCACTGCATGTGGATCCCCGCAACCGTAAAAATGCCTGCCTGCCGCAATTTCGCAATGTCTGCGGTGGCAACGCCTTGCTCTGTAAGGCGATCAACCTCCATGATCACGTGGGCCGCATCTTCCTGAAATGACGTCGTATCCGAGCAGTGTGCGGCATCCTTTGCGGTGTCACTCTTGTTTGCGCGTGTGCCTGCGTGCTGCATCTTTC
>NW_907811.1:0-1016 GCF_000209065.1 Trypanosoma cruzi | reverse complement strand
GGAGGAGATGCATTCCCACTACACCGTCCAGCGGTTTATTAGTAGTGGCAGTTATGGTGCCGTCTGCGCCGGTGTGGATGAAAATGACTGCGCCGTGGCAATCAAACGTGTCTTCAACACCCTCTCTGACGGCCGTACGGTGAACATTCTTTCAGACCCATTTCTTTGCAAGCGTGTGTTGCGGGAAATTATGCTGCTTAACCACTTTCATCACCCAAACATTCTTGGGCTGAAGAATATCTTTATTCACCTGCAGCCACCGAATCAACACAAATTGTATCTTGTGACCGAACTGATGCGCACCGATCTTGCGCAGGTGATTCATGACCAGCGCATACGCATCTCTCCCCAGCATATTCAGTTCTTTATGTATCACATCCTGCTTGGACTTCATGTGTTGCATGAGGCGGGCGTGGTGCACCGTGACCTTCACCCCGGCAACGTGCTTGTTGCGGAGAACAATGACATTGCCATATGTGACTTTAACCTCGCCCGTGAAGACACACAGGACCAGAACAAGACGCATTACGTGACCCACCGCTGGTATCGTGCACCAGAGCTTGTGATGCAATTCAAAGGTTTTACTAAGCTTGTTGACATATGGTCTGCCGGCTGTGTCATGGGGGAGCTGTTTAACCGCAAGGCACTCTTCCGCGGCTCAACTTTTTACAATCAATTAGACAAGATCGTTGAGGTTGTAGGCACACCGAACGATGAGGACCTAAAGATGTTCTCTTCCGCGCAGGCCCGCGACTACCTGCACAGCTCGCTTTCCCATTGTAAGAAGCGACCGTGGCAGGATGTGGTGCCAAGCGCCGACGAGGTGGCGCTTGATCTTCTCTCGCGCATGTTAGAATTTAACCCGACGCGGCGCATCACGGCGGAACAGGCGCTGCAGCACCCGTACTTTGTCTCACTGTATGACCCACTTGATCTCACAGAGGCCCGCAGCGAGCCGTTTCACTTCAGTGATGTTAATGACATAACAAAGATGCACGAAATGTTTTATTATGAGG
>NW_907810.1:0-1016 GCF_000209065.1 Trypanosoma cruzi | reverse complement strand
TCGACACAAGATGGCCTCGGATCACCACGGCAGAGCTGTTCAGTACACTCAGCGACAAGGATTCCCAGACCCCTCAAGATGCATCAGCGTACTGTCTCCGCCATCCATATGAAACGTGTTGCCCACCACAGCAAACAAGGAGCGCCACGACACCCTCAGCGCAGATCTGACAACATGAATGGCGCTCGACGATGCCGTCAGGATCTGAAACACATTGCCACTGAGCACCACAGCGGAGTCATTGCTGATCGCCAGTCCATTCATCGCAACACACGACGGGCCCATAAGGCCCAAACCCGGCCGAGGGATCAGCCTCGTGACCGTGAAGCGGTTCCCGCTGATCGTGATGTTCGTGTGCGGCGGAAACCCACCCTCCGGGCTGAGCAGCGCGTCAATAAATGTGTTGCCGGTGACGACAATTTTCAGCGACCCCACAGCGGCGTAGGCGTTGCCCAATAGCAACAGCACGGCACCGTCCCTCCACGTGCATCCATCGAACGTGATGTTCGCCACGTCGCCCGTCATCCCCCCAATCAGCACCGTCAGGCTCATGCCGCCCCCGCTGAACGTCACGTTGCGGTAGCACAGCCACGACAGCCCACCGCCCACTGCATGCGCAATCTCGGGGTACTCCATGTCGCTGATGCACTCACCAACCGGCGGTGGCGGCGGTGGCGGCACTGGCGGCAGCGGCGGTGGCGGTGGTGGTGGGCCAGCAGGCACAGGCGCCGGGACACACACATCGCCGTGCCCTCCAGCAGCGCACCGGCACTCGCAGTCAACGACCGCCGTCGTCAGCGGAGCAAAGCAGTCGCCGTCCCTCGTGCACTCCCCGCACGCGGCAACAGTCGTCACGTTGGTGATGCCGTGGAGCTCCAGTTCTTCCGCCGTCGTCACCTCCCGTCCCGCGACCGTCAGACACCCAGCAACGAACCTGTAGCCGGCGTCAGCCTGCGATAGCAAAGGCTCCGACAACCCCGTCGAGCCCATCCTGCAGCCCGTCAGCGTCACCACAC
>NW_907809.1:0-1016 GCF_000209065.1 Trypanosoma cruzi | reverse complement strand
AAGGGGCACGAGGTGAGAGACTCCTCTTGTCAGCTGTTGGCGCACGTGATTGTGCGTCTGCGGCGGAGTTGGGCCTTTTGCGTGTTTGTGTCTCTTCTGTAGATGTGCGGTGGCGGTGACGGTGGGCGAATGTTTTTGATTGCACTTTTGTGCGTTGCTGTGGTTGATCCCTGCGTGGTGTGCGTGTGGCCCCAACACAAAGTTCTCCGAGGGCACACTTGTTGGCACGATGACCGCAGCGCGTAGCTGTCACTCTGTTCTCTCGAGAGATATGCCGCGACGCCTTCACTAGTGTGTTGCTTCGGGGACAGTGCGCCTGTGGCTGTGCGGTTGCCGGATGGAGGGAGAGGAGCGGGAGGGAAGTGCGTGAACGCGGCGGTCAAGGGTCGCGCTGGGTGTCTCGCCGCGGAGGGCCTTGCCCGCCCAGCCTAGCACTGCTCCTGCCGGACACCCTCGCTCACTCACACTGCAGGATTGTAATCGACGCCACCAGCACGCAGCGAGGCAGTGGATGCCACCACCGCCACGAGTGAGACCCGAAGAGAACATGTCTGCTGTTACGTTCCGAGGGGACACGACGCGTGGCACAGCGGCGTGCCCAAAACCTTCTCGCGGAGCCCGCACACGACACCGGCCACTGGCCGCGGAGTGTTTGCGTCCTGAAGGACGCTGCGGTGGAGTCTCTCCCTCCCTCCAGGCGGACGGACGCCTGATTTTCCCTTTGTTCTTACTCAGGCGGATGGCTGCGCGATGACACCACAACGAGGCAGTTGCTTTTACCATGGAGGGGTAATGTCTGCAGGGTTACGCATTGGGAATATGAATGGCGAATGCAATGGGAAAAGGAGTCTCATGGCACTTTTGTGCTGTGCGAATCGCATAAATTTTTCATAAGGCATGTAATTTGCTTTTTTGTGTTTTCTTGTGTGGGGAAACTGCCATGATGCATCGCTGTTGTGGCGTGTATGATTTGGAGTCCTTGCGTGTGGCCACTGCTTTACCGAATTCTCTTCCCA
>NW_907808.1:0-1016 GCF_000209065.1 Trypanosoma cruzi | reverse complement strand
TCACCTCCATTACCGTCCCCTTTTTCGTTTTCTTTCGCTCATCGCCGTCGGGAACTTCCACGACCTGGTGCCACCTCGCATTGTACACAGACTCGTACACTCCCTCCATTTTCATCGCTGCACTCATCCTCATTGGGTTCCTCGCCTCCTCAAGGGCTGCATCCAAAAACTGTTTAGTGATGCCATGAACACTTTCTTTTACCTCCGGAGTGGCTAATGACCACCCCAGCAGCGCACTTACATGATTATAGTGGAGGTTCTTTATATCTTCCTCCATATTCATTTCACCCTCACAGCCCTCTCCATCCTCGCATAAGCATCGGTCATCTGCATTTCTTCCAACGCTCCCTTATCACGGATATACCTCGTGGGGTCCTTGAAAAACTCCTCCAGTAAGACATCCCGATTGGTGGCCACAACGCCCCTGCCGCCCAATTCCATCGTAAGAAAATCATTCAGCTTCTTTTCCTTGACGCGGACTCCTCCTTTAAACAGTACATCTACGATCGTAGTGGAAATGGTAAATTTCATTTCTGCCTCACGCCGTTCTACTTTTACTATCTGAGTGAGGGCTGCGTTTAGTTTTCCCCTTGCAATAAGAGTGACCGTATCCTTTCCTTCATAGTCCCTCCACTGCTCGAGCGAGAACACACCCTCGTGGTGAAGTTTGTACACCTGGTACTCTGTTAAATTAAAAATAATTCTAAGATGCCGCTGGTCTTGTACGTAAGCATCCGGCTCCTGAACAAACGTCTCCATAATGACGTTCCCATTTTTTTTTCACAACCCACTCATCGCCCAATTTGCTCCGGAGGAAATCGTTCAGCTTCATGTCTGTCCTGAGAGTGTCTCCCTCCAGCAGAATGTCCTTTACGCTGCTGCTCATGGTCCACCGTGGTTGCCGCGTTCCCTTCACCCCCCTGCGAGTCGCAGCGTCGGAACCATCGCCGGAGCCACGGCGAGGTGCCATCACAACACCCGTGCGGTGAAGCATCCCACTCGCACCGCCAAACCGC
>NW_907807.1:0-1016 GCF_000209065.1 Trypanosoma cruzi | reverse complement strand
CCATAGTGACTGCCCCCCAAAAGCAAAGAAGAAGAATGGGAATGGGGGAGATGAAAAAAATAAAATAAATAAAAAAACAAAACATTTTAAAGAAAACAAAGAAGGAATGTTAAAAACAGTTACGGTGCTCCGCCCATGCAGCCGGGCAGGACGGCAGCGGTGCGTGTGGTGCAAAAGAGAGCACCAACGGGCCTGCATGGGTGTGCATGCATATATACAATGGGCACATTATTGTGTGTGCCTCGTGGGGTGAGGTGAGGGCGAGAGTCCATGCAAGGGGACACACACAGAGAGAAGGACGAGTGTGTGTGCGGGCGGTGCATGGCTCTCTCTCCCTCACTCTCACGCGGCCACCACCGCAGCAGCAGCCGCACACGCAACAAGAAGAAGAAGAAGCAAAAGAGGGGAGGCGGTGTGGGAGACCGCGGTGCTGCTGTCGCTCTCAACGTCTGCGGTTTCCTTGCCCTCCGTTGCACTCTTAGGGTTAGTTGTTGGAGCATTCTTCTCTCCTGTGAAGGTTACGGTGCCGTTTTTGTTTGGGTGGCTTACATCATGAGTGGTCGGTTTGGCCGTTGTAATAGTTTCAGGTTCTGCAGCTGAAGGACTTGGAGTGGGACTGTCACCGTCGCCCGATCCCTCATTTTTTCCATCGGTATTGTTAAGGGATGCAATTGGGGATCCTACACGGGCAGTGTTGGCAGTCGCCTCACTGGTTGCCGCGTCGTCAATAGAGGGACTGCTAGCATCCTCCGACGCCAGAGTGTCAATACCGCCAGCATCGGGCTTCAGAGCTTGATCAGTTGGGTTTTTGGTTTCACTGCCTTCATTTGGGTTCCGTGTGGCACGTGAATGTTCGGGAGTTTCTTCAGCTGTCAGTTCCTCTTTTGAGTTCACTGTTTTATTCGCTGTCGGCACTGTTGGCGGTGATGGCTGTGCTTTTGGTGCCGCTGGAGCGTCTGGCAATTGTGTGTCAATACCATCAATTGCTTTTGGATTTTTATGATTTTGATTTATAT
>NW_907806.1:0-1016 GCF_000209065.1 Trypanosoma cruzi | reverse complement strand
TTTTTCTTTGCTTTTCGTGGGACTTCTATTCTTCTCCATCCCCATCATGTCTTTTCCCAGCGTCTTCCACATAACTCTTGTTCAACAGTAGAGGAAGCATCGACCGTGAGGGGGTGGGTAATTGAACGGTGTGTCTTTATCCGTCTTTATTTGCTTGTGCGTGTGTGTGTGTGTGTGTGTGTGTGTGTGTGTGTGTGTGCTTGTGAGGCTCATAACCCTCGTTTGTGGAGGGGGAGGGGGAAACAAACGGTGGAGGAGTTAAATAATATATATATATATATATATATTAGGCCGCCTGAGGTCGAGGGACACGTTTGTATTTGAGAAATGCCATCTGCAACCGAATCACTTCGCTGGGTCAAGTACGACGATGTCTACTACGCCTCGCTGATTGTGCCGGACCACGACGCACCGATGCCCGTGGAAAGTGGACATGTGTTTGTGTACTTTCTTGGCACTGAAAGCGGTGCCGTTGTGCCGATTGGCGACACGTCTCCGTACGACCCGCATGACACGTCACGGACAAGTCATCCTGCTGCCGCGGCGGGTGTTCTTGTGGCACAACAAATCATTGCGGGGGCAGAAGCAGCAGCTCAAGAAGAACTATCAAAAGGAGGTGGAGAGGAGACAGGGGGTGGCAGGAGGAAGGCGAAGGAGAGAGAGATTCCAAAGAAGAAGGAAAAGAGTGGTAAAACGAAGCATCATCGCAAAGAAGATTTAAATGCCTTGAGGAGAAGGGCAGCAGAGGAAGAAGAAGAAGAAATGGAAGCGGAAGTGGAAGAGGCAGAAGAAGACAGGGTGTTGGAGAAAACGTTATCCATGCTTAATAAAAGGAGTAGAAGGAATCAAAAGGAGAGGGATCAGGAGGAGGAAGAGAATGCCTTGTTGCGGATTGATGCTTATAGGGGTAGTAAGAAGTCTCATGTTACTGTTGAAGATGAGGAGCAAGATCAAGAACAAGAAGAAGAAGATAGCAAGAGAAGTAACAAAGAAGTGAGCAACGAGAAATTTGAGCA
>NW_907805.1:0-1016 GCF_000209065.1 Trypanosoma cruzi | reverse complement strand
CCGCCCAGGTGCGTGTCGCCGTTCGTCGCCTTCACCTCAAAGATGCCACCGTCGATCGTCAGCAGCGTGACATCAAACGTGCCGCCGCCAAGGTCAAAGATGAGCACATTGCGCTCCTTGCCGTCCTCCACTTTGTCCAGGCCGTACGCAATGGCGGCAGCTGTCGGCTCATTGATGATGCGCAGCACCTCCATCCCCGCGATCGTGCCGGCATCCTTCGTCGCCTGTCGCTGGGAGTCGTTGAAGTACGCGGGCACCGTCACCACGGCCTTCTTCACCTGCTTGCCCAGGTACGACTCCGCAATCTCCTTCATCTTTGACAGCACCATCGAGCTCACCTCCTCCGGGTTGAACGTCTTTGTCTCGCCGCGGAACTGCACCTGGATCACCGGCTTGTCGTCGCCCTTCGTGATGACCTTGAAGGGCCAGTGCTTCATGTCCGACTGCACAACGGGGTCGCTGAACTTCCGCCCAATGAGGCGCTTCGCGTCGAAGACGGTGTTCGTCGGGTTCATCGCAACCTGGTTCTTCGCGGCATCACCGATCAGACGCTCCGTGTCGGTGAACGCCACGTACGACGGCGTTGTGCGGTTGCCCTGATCGTTCGCAATGATCTCCACGCGCTCGTTCTGCCAAACACCAACGCACGAGTAAGTTGTGCCGAGATCGATGCCGATGGCTCCCTCGTACGTCATTTCCTTCTTCTTCCCTGCTGTTTTTTTAAAAGATAACTCTCGACCTTGATTGACTCTGGCGTGCTCCGTGGCACACGGCGGAGGAGCGGGGGAGAAAGGAGGAAAGGAAGCCGGCAGTACAAGGACACGCACACAGGCGGCAACAGCAACAACAATGGCAGAGGCAACCGTGGTGCCCTCAACAGCACAAGTGCCATCGCAATGACAGTACCAATAACAACCGTAACCAATAATAATAATAATAATAATAATAATAATAATAACAATAATAATAACAATAACAATAATAATAATAATAATAATAATTATGGAGAGGGAAAA
>NW_907804.1:0-1016 GCF_000209065.1 Trypanosoma cruzi | reverse complement strand
TCAGGATGCCGTTGGCGTCGAGGTCAAAGGTCACCTCAATCTGGGGCACACCGCGCGGCGCCGGCGGGATGCCGGACAGGTCGAATGTGCCGAGCAGGTGGCAGTCCTTCGTCATCGCACGCTCTCCCTCAAAGACCTGGATGTGCACGCCCGGCTGGTTGTCCGCGTACGTCGAGAAGATCTGGCTTTTCTTGGTCGGAATCGTCGTGTTGCGCTTGATCAGCGACGTCATGACGCCACCCGCCGTCTCGATGCCAAGCGTCAGCGGGGTCACGTCGAGCAGCAGCAGGCCCTCCGTCTGCTTGCTCTTGCCGCCCGTCAGGATGAAGGCCTGCACGGCGGCACCGTACGCCACAGCCTCATCAGGGTTGATGCTCTTGTTCAGTTCCTTGCCACCGAAAAAGTCCGACACCAGCTGCATCACCTTTGGAATGCGGGTGGAGCCGCCGACGAGCACCACGTCGTGCACGGCACGCTTGTCCATCTTGGCGTCCTGGAGCACACGCTCCACCGGCTGCAGCGTCCCTCGGAAGAGGTCGCCGCAGAGCTCCTCGAAGCGGGCGCGAGTGATGGTTGCCTGGAAGTCCACGTTGTCGAACAGCGCGTCGATCTCAATCGTCGCCTGTGCCGCGGACGACAGCGTGCGCTTGGCGCGCTCGCAGGCGGTGCGGAGGCGGCGGAGGGCGCGCTGGCTAGTCGTCAGGTCCTTGCCCTTGTTCTTGCGCTTGAACTCGTCCGTGAGGTGCGACACGAGGCGGTTGTCAAAGTCCTCGCCGCCCAGGTGCGTGTCGCCGTTCGTCGCCTTCACCTCAAAGATGCCACCGTCGATCGTCAGCAGCGTGACATCAAACGTGCCGCCGCCAAGGTCAAAGATGAGCACATTGCGTTCCTTGCCGTCCTCCACTTTGTCCAGGCCGTACGCAATGGCGGCAGCTGTCGGCTCATTGATGATGCGCAGCACCTCCATCCCCGCGATCGTGCCGGCATCCTTCGTCGCCTGTCGCTGGGAGTCGTGA
>NW_907803.1:0-1016 GCF_000209065.1 Trypanosoma cruzi | reverse complement strand
TGGGCAGTACGCTTGTGGCGACAGCGGGCCACGCCATTTTATTTTAAAGTTTTTTCTTTGTGTGAACTCGACGCTGCTGCTACTCGACACAAACTTGGAGGGGAGTAATTGCGCGTTATATATTTCCAATGCTGCTGTTGATGGTGGCGGGATCATTGTGAAGGGAAATACGCTGATCACAACGGAGGAGGGTCAGGGTGTGGAATCATCTGTTTGCGTTAATGCTATTGATGTGAGGAACGGCGGCTACTTTGACGTTGAGAACACCACGATGAGTGCTGCTAATGGTGTTTATATTTTTGGGGATACCACCGTGAGCACCGCGGGGCTGCTGCGAGTGGCGGACTGCATCTTTATTGGCAGCACGAAGGTTTTGACTTCTGCGCTGTCGTATTTGTCTGGCTCGGTGACCCTCGAGGGAGGTGCGCAGTGGCGTGTGGAGGGCAACAGCGTGGGTGCAGCCTCGGTATTAAATATTCCTCATTTTCAGCACAAAATTCAGCTGTCGGGCAGCGGCACCACCGTGGCGCTTGCACACAACCGTCGGGTGGACTCGAGTGTTTCCTTCGCCAAATTTCTCCCATCGAGCATTGTCGTGAAGTTACCCGCGCGGTTTGTGGTTGGGTGCAACCTGCAGGGCGATGGGGAGGTGTCGTACGACGATGTGTTTCCGGAGGGCGTGGAGGTGTTCAGGTGTGGCACATGCAACGACGACGCGGCGTGCTACATGCCCGGGACGGAGTCGGTGGACCGCGGCTCGTGCTCGTGCAGCTGCAAGGACGGATGGCATGGCGCGTCGTGTCTTCCCTTCGAGGTGCCCGACACGGTTGTGCCGCCCGTGGCGGAGAGAGCCGTGGACGGCGACACGAGCTGCGTGGTGAACCAGACGCTGACGAGCCTAGCGCTGGACATGTGGAAGACACACCACTGCTACGTGGGTGTGACGTTCAGCGGCGTGGGTGCAGTGCTGACGTTTTTCCTCGACAGTATGCCGCTGCATCTCCCCATCAACATCA
>NW_907802.1:0-1016 GCF_000209065.1 Trypanosoma cruzi | reverse complement strand
CTTGTCTTCTGCCGGCGAACGCATCAAGCTGCCGTTGCAATTCTGCTGCCTCTAGCTTGTCGGAGGCCTCACCCAACGCCGCCGTCATGGCTTCGGATTCATCCTCCTCCACCAATTGGTGTGCGGCCTCCTCCTCCGACTCCAGCCCCTCCTTTGTCAGGGGTGGCTCATCGAGCGGTGCGCGGGGCGAATCATTCGCACGCTGCAGTTGCTCGGTTTCTTGCGGCTCGGGCAACACAAATGGTTGTCGCTGGTACTCTGTTTTCACCGCATTTATGATGCCGCGTGCCTTCTGCTTTACGGCATCCTCATGTTTCCTCGCCACAGCAATCGCATTTTCGGCTGCACGCAGTTTCTGCATCAGCGCCTCTTCCCTTGCCCTAGTGGCTTCACAAGCCTCCCTCAGGCGCTTCTCAGAGCGGCGCAAATCCTCAACCTGCCTCTGCGACTGCCTGGTTTGGCGGCGGGCATCCTCCAACGCCTCCTCCGCACGACGCGCCTCACACAATTGCGACTGCAACTCCTCATTGTGTCGCTGCAGGGCATCCAGCTTCTCCTGTCCGCGACGCGCATCATTTAGCCTAGACTGCAAATCTTCGTTGTGTCGGCGCAGGATGTCCAGCTTCTCCTGTCCGCGACGCGCCTCCCTCAGCTGCAGTCGCAGCTTGTCCTTCTGCCGGCGAAGCGCATCAAGCTGCCGTTGCAATTCTGCTGCCTCTAGCTTGCCGGAGGCCTCACCCAACGCCGCCGTCATGGCTTCGGATTCATCCTCCTCCACCAATTGGTGTGCGGCCTCCTCCTCCGACTCCAGCCCCTCCTTTGTCAGGGGTGGCTCATCGAGCGGTGCGCGGGGCGAATCATTCGCACGCTGCAGTTGCTCGGTTTCTTGCGGCTCGGGCAACACAAATGGTTGTCGCTGGTACTCTGTTTTCACCGCATTTATGATGCCGCGTGCTTTCTGCTTTACGGCATCCTCATGTTTCCTCGCCACAGCAATCGCATTTTCGGCTGCACGC
>NW_907801.1:0-1016 GCF_000209065.1 Trypanosoma cruzi | reverse complement strand
CTGATGCTGTTGCCGCGCACCGACAGCCACGACCCGAACACAAACGACGCCGACCCCCGCAGCACAAGCAGCGCGCCATCCGTCAGCACACCGGCGTTGTCGTTCACTACGACGGCGGACGCGTTGGCCACCACACCGCTGCCAAACACCAACCCATGCGCGGCGTACACCTGGCTCACCGACACGCGCAGCACAGCGCCCTCCGACGCAACCACGCGCGCACTCGCGTACAACGCATATTCGCCACCGAGCACAGCCGCGTCCACCGCGACACCGCCACCGACAAGCTCCAGCACGGCGCCGTCCACCACCACCGTCTGCCCACCAGTCATCACAGTCACGAGGGCCACGCCGGACACAACCAGCACGGACCGCACAAGCCGCAGGCCCGACAGCACCAGCACCGGTGCGTACGACGAGGACTGCGAGCCGGAAAGATACACAAGCGGCGTCGGCCTCGCGGCAACCAGCAGAGATTCCGTCACCGTCAGCGCGGACCCCGCAGGGAACGTGCCGGTCAGCACAAGCGCACCGTTCAGCGCCTCCACATCGCACACCGACAGCTCCACCGGCCCGCTCTCGTCGCTCCCCGCCGCACCGCGCAACGCTCCTCCGCCCATCACGTACAGCACAGCACCGTTCAGCAGCGACACGTTCTGCACAACGATCCGCACGCCGTCCCGCGCCATCCACGGCACGTAGAGCACAGTACTCACGCCGTCCAGCACAACGTGGCGCAGCGTCACCTCGCCTGCACCGGCGGGCACAACGAACACCGACCGCACCGTCACGCCCTCGCGGAAAAACACACTCGACGCGGTGCCCACAGCGGGCGGCAACGCAGGAGCTCCCACAGGCAAGCACGCCTCGCCGTACCCGCCGCTGCCGCAATCGCACACGCACACACCGTTCTTCATGCTCGCAGACGCCGTCCCGGGCGCGTAGCAGTGCGTGTCCCTGTCGCAGGCGTCGCACCCAGCAACGTCGATGCTCCCAGCGTCGCCAAAACCAGCCGC
>NW_907800.1:0-1016 GCF_000209065.1 Trypanosoma cruzi | reverse complement strand
GGGCACATTATGTGTGTGCTTCGTGGGATGAGGTGAGGGCGAGAGTCCATGCAAGGGGACACACACAGAGAGTGGGTGAAAGACGAGTGTGTGTGCGGGCGGTGCATGGCGCTCTCTCACTCACTCTCACGCGGCCACCACCGCAGCCGCAGCCGCACACACCACGAAACTGATGGAATCAGTGCGATTGCAGAACTCGCACACCGTCCTGCAAACCAGAAGTTTAAAAAGCAATAAGAAACAAGAATTCCAAAAAAAAAAGGAAAAAAACTTAGGCTTCTTCGGGGCTCGAACCCGCACCCCGGATGAAATTGTGAGCTTGTTTTGCCACTGAGCTAAAAAAAATGTGGTCGCGCGACCCATTTTCACGTAAGGTGTTAAGTTCGATCTTCGAACAATCGAGCACATTTGCGTTGTCCCCTGGAAAACGAAAGCGACATGTTTAGGGTGCACCGCCGCAGCGTGGATACCTCGATTCGTCGTCATATATCTCTCGTACGGGGCCGCAGCCGCAGCGTGAATACTTCGATTCGTCGTCATATATCTCTCGTACGGGGCCGTCGCCGCAGCGTGGATACATCGATTCGTTGTCATGTATCTCTCGTTCGGGGCAGCCGCTGCAACTTGGATAATTCGACACGTCGTCATGTATCTCTCGTCCGGGGCAGCCGCTGCAACTTGGATAATTCGACACGTCGTCATGTATCTCTCGTCCGGGGCAGCCGCTGCAACTTGGATAATTCGACACGTCGTCATGTATCTCTCGTCCGGGGCCACCGCCCTACTCTTTTTTATTCCCTGCGGCGGCCAACCCCGGCAGTAAGGACAAAAAATAGGATCGCGTTTTTTTTTAATGCTTTTCCTGTTTGGGGGGGCGGATCTTTGTTTTCTATGATTGCCCCCCCCCCCTTTTTTTGTCTATTCCAGGTTGGTTTTAGGAGGCTTGATGTGCCTGCTGGGTGATCGCCGGCTTTTTTATTGGTGATTGCGTATTTTTGGCTTACCGGTGTGCCGCT
>NW_907799.1:0-1016 GCF_000209065.1 Trypanosoma cruzi | reverse complement strand
CCGGGGCGGTCGCGGCCGCAGGCATGCCGGCAGTGACGGCACCACAGCCCGCTGCCACACCGGCCAACGACCCGCTGCCGCCACAACTGCAGGTCAGCAGCCCGCTGGTCGTGCGCCCCACGCTGCTGGCATCCTTACTGCTTCGGTGGCCTTGTTCTACGGACAGTTACGTGCTGGGGGAAAGTGGAGAGGTGTGTGCGGGCAGCAGTCGCCACTGGCAGCAGAGCTCAGCAGCACAGAGAAAAAGAAGCACCAACGCAACCAGCAAACAAAATCCGTCGACGGGTGTGGGTGTCAAAACAATCAAACAAATTCGTAAGAAGTAACATTTTTATTTGCCCACCACCGTCGCAGTGCCATGCGCAGAGTGTGTGCAGGCTGGACAGTGGCCAATTAATAAATTGCTGTACAACAAGAATGGGGCAACAGGGCACTGCCCCACAGAGAGCGAAAGGATTATATACCCAAATAAAAAAACAAAAACAAAAACAAAACAACAGCAGAAAATGTGTCTGGATAAGGACTTCTCTTCCATTCCTACGGAGTAAAAGTACAACAATGGAAGATCACAGCTTCTTTCAGCGTTTCAGAATTCTAATTCAGAGGAGGTCCGCTCAGCACCCACGAACAAAGAGGGATTCAAAAGATATGTGGCCATGCTCAATGGGCTCTCGCTGTGAACCCATGAATTGACGAGTCCTCAGGGTCCCGCAACAACCGGATTCCTCCCGCGTAAAGGGCAGTGGCGGATGGGTCGGTTGCGAGGGAAAAAAGGACCGCACCCCCCGCGGCCCGATGCATTAATAGTGGAAAACAGAAAACAAGTAGCACACACACAAAGGAAAAGAATTGTCAAACAAAATGCAATATTATCTCAGCCCCATCGGGTCGCAGAGACTTTACAAAAGCTTTTCTCAAGAAAAAACAACAACAACACAAAATCAGTCATGAATCATCACCTTACAGCGAAATGGACAAAAAAGAAGTAGTCACACCATCGTTCGATTCTCCCGCCG
>NW_907798.1:0-1016 GCF_000209065.1 Trypanosoma cruzi | reverse complement strand
CACCATCAGCTCAATGTCATAACCGATGAACTCCGAGTGCTTCTTGATGAGATCCTTCAGACGGCGCTCCTCCAGGTACTCCTGCTGGTCCTCCTTCAGGTGCAAAACAATGCGGGTGCCGCGCTTCAGGTCACAGTCCGGCGTCGGCGTCACGGTGAAAGTGCCGCCAGCAGACGATTCCCACGTGTACGCCTCGTCGTCGTTGTTCTTCGACACAACCGTCACGCGGTCAGCCACAAGGTACGCCGAGTAGAAACCAACACCGAACTGGCCAATCATGCTCATGTCACCACCGGCCTCCAGCGCCTCCATGAAGGCCTTTGTGCCGGACCGCGCGATCGTGCCCAGATTGTTCACAAGCTCCGCCTTCGTCATGCCAATACCGGTATCCTCCACCGTCAGCGTCTTGTTTGCCTTGTCGGGGATCACGCGGATACGAAGGTGGGACTCGTCACCCAGCACCGCCTGGTTCGTCAGGCTCTGGTAGCGGATCTTGTCGCACGCATCGGACGAGTTGCTGATCAATTCACGCAGGAAAATTTCCTTGTTGGAATAGAAGGTATTAATTATGAGAGACATTAGCTGATTAATCTCAGCCTGGAATGCGAATGTCTCGGTCATCTTTGCGAGTTTCTTGTTCTTAGGGTCTCTAACACGTGTGTGTGTGTGTGTGTATATGCCTGTCTTTCTTGTGTATGCCTTACGCGAAATGCTGATGTTGTCGTGTTACGAAAGTTGTGCTTATCTTCTGGTGGCAATACAGAGAAAGAGAAATGCGAGGGGAAAGAGAGAAGGATATACAAAGAGAAAGAACAAAACGCGGAGTGTGTGGCGCAAAGTTGCGGCGCAGCAGCAGTGGTGAGAGGGAACCCCCTTTCTGCCCTCCACCAGGCATCCACCCTGTTGCCTTCTTTTTATTCCCTTACCGAGCCAAATAATAATAATAATAATAATAATAATAGTAATAATAATAATAATAATAATAATAATAATAGTGTGGGTGGGAAAGAATTTCC
>NW_907797.1:0-1016 GCF_000209065.1 Trypanosoma cruzi | reverse complement strand
CACCATTGTGGGCAAGAGCTCGCGAAACTCCTCCAAGCAGCCGGATAGTTCAGGGTTGTTTGGCGTCCAGTGTGTGCACACGCAAACATACATTGAAAGAGAGTGCCTCTGACCACCACCATTCATAATTCGAAACAAAAATTTAGACCACAGCGTGTGGTGCAGCAGCCGCTCGAAAACGATTATCCGAGTGCAGCACCGTTGTGGGCAGGAGCTCGCGAAATTCCTCCAAGCAGCGGATAGTTCCGGGTTGTTTGGCGTCCAGTGTGTGAACACGCAAACAGACATTGAAAGAGAGTGTCTCTGACCACCACCATTCATAATTCGAAACAAAAATTTAGACCACAGCGTGTGGTGCAGCAGCCGCTCGAAAACGATTATCCGAGTGCAGCACCGTTGTGGGCAGGAGCTCGCGAAATTCCTCCAAGCAGCGGATAGTTCCGGGTTGTTTGGCGTTCAGTGTGTGAACACGCAAACAGACATTGAAAGAGAGTGTCTCTGACCACCACCATTCATAATTCGAAACAAAAATTTAGACCACGGCGTGTGGTGCAGCAGCCGCTCGAAAACGATTATCCGAGTGCAGCACCGTTGTGGGCAGGAGCTCGCGAAATTCCTCCAAGCAGCGGATAGTTCCGGGTTGTTTGGTGTCCAGTGTGTGAACACGCAAACAGATAGTGAAAGAGAGTGCCTCTGACCACCACCATTCATAATTCGAAACAAAAATTTAGACCACGGCGTGTGGTGCAGCAGCCGCTCGAAAACGATCCGCCGAGTGCAGCACCGTTGTGGGCAAGATCTCGCGACATTCCTCCAAGCAGCGGATAGTTCCGGGTTGTTTGGTGTCCAGTGTGTGAACACGCAAACAGATAGTGAAAGAGAGTGCCTCTGACCACCACCATTCATAATTCGAAACAAAAATTTAGACCACAGCGTGTGGTGCAGCAGCCGCTCGAAAACGATTATCCGAGTGCAGCACCCTTGTGGGCAAGATCTCGCGAAATTCCTCCAAGCAG
>NW_907796.1:0-1016 GCF_000209065.1 Trypanosoma cruzi | reverse complement strand
TCTCTGACCCCCACCATTCATAATTGGAAACAAAAATTTAGACCACAACATGTGATGCAGCAGCCGCTCGAAAACGATCAGCCGAGTGCAGCACCCGTGTGGGCAAGAGCTCGCGAAATTCCTCCAAGCAGCGGATAATTCAGGGTTGTTTGGTGTCCAGTGTGTGAACACGCAAACAGATATTGACAGAGAGTGTCTCTGACTCCCACCATTCACAATTGGAAACAAAAATTTAGACCACAACATGTGATGCAGCAGCCGCTCGAAAACGATCAGCCGAGTGCAGCACCCGTGTGGGCAAGAGCTCGCGAAATTCCTCCAAGCAGCGGATAATTCAGGGTTGTTTGGTGTCCAGTGTGTGAACACGCAAACAGATATTGACAGAGAGTACCTCTGACCCCCATCATTCATAATAGGAAACAAAAATTTAGACCACAACATGTGATGCAGCAGCCGCTCGAAAACGATCAGCCGAGTGCAGCACCCGTGTGGGCAAGAGCTCGCGAAATTCCTCCAAGCAGCGGATAATTCAGGGTTGTTTGGTGTCCAGTGTGTGAACACGCAAACAGATATTGACAGAGAGTACCTCTGACCCCCATCATTCATAATAGGAAACAAAAATTTAGACCACAACATGTGATGCAGCAGCCGCTCGAAAACGATCAGCCGAGTGCAGCACCCGTGTGGGCAAGAGCTCGCGAAATTCCTCCAAGCAGCGGATAATTCAGGGTTGTTTGGTGTCCAGTGTGTGAACACGCAAACAGATATTGACAGAGAGTACCTCTGACCCCCATCATTCATAATAGGAAACAAAAATTTAGACCACAACATGTGATGCAGCAGCCGCTCGAAAACGATCAGCCGAGTGCAGCACCCGTGTGGGCAAGAGCTCGCGAAATTCCTCCAAGCAGCGGATAATTCAGGGTTGTTTGGTGTCCAGTGTGTGAACACGCAAACAGATATTGACAGAGAGTACCTCTGACCCCCATCATTCATAATTGGAAACAAAAATTTAA
>NW_907795.1:0-1016 GCF_000209065.1 Trypanosoma cruzi | reverse complement strand
AACTGTCGGAGTATGAGGCGAAATGCGGCGGCAGCGTGGAGGAGGGTAAACGTTGCTGTGAAAAAGCAAAGTAATATATGAATACATACATACATATATATAAATAAAACATAAACATACATAACGGGGCAAAACGAGGTAACTTTTGAATAAATTCTGGGATCAGGGCGAATGCAAGGCAACGATAATTGCATGGGTACGGCAGCATTGTTAGGGAGGGAAGTGGAGTGTTTGGGGGGCGCTGCGGGCGAGCGAAGACAAGAGCAAAAAAAAAAAAAGCGTCCGCCATGAGAAATACTGGGGAAATACGTGCAGGGAGATAGCTGGTGGGACGATGTGTGCGGAGGCGAAACGGAAAACCGGCAAAGCATAAGAGGAATTGCGGGATGGGTGCTGGGGATGATTGATTACCGCAATTAACCGAATACATTACTAACATAACGCCAGAAATGGAGGGGGACCTCGTGTCTTCTACGGGTCCATGCAATCCGGGTTCCCAGTGGTGAACCGATGATGAATGCCCTGCTTTGGCTCCGAGAAGAAGGGCAAAGCAAAGGGGAGGGCCGCGATGTTTTTTTATTTTTTATTTCTTATTTATCTTATTTTTTTTTTTTTTTGAAAGTGTTCTTCTTGAATATGTTTGGTGTGTGTTTGTTTTTTTATTATTGGGGGCGTGCGAAAAGAATGTCCGCGAGAATGCGGGCGACCTAATTTAATATGTTCTGATAAGACGAATATGTTTCTGTGCGGTTCTTTCCCATCTTATGGTTCCTTGGAAGACCGCGATGGGAGGAGTCAAGGAACCGATGACGGCAGGATGAATTTCATTTCATTGTTTTTGCCGTCCAACCCCCTTTTGACTCCAACCCTGCGGCGGGGTCTTGTGGTTGGAGGATCTTGAACTCAGCCACCTCGTAACTAATAATATCTCCAGTCCGCAGAGGCTGCAGCACGTCACGGTGGCGGCCAGCCGAATACATATATAATTGGAGCGAACAACGAGGACGCGGCGAAGT
>NW_907794.1:0-1016 GCF_000209065.1 Trypanosoma cruzi | reverse complement strand
CCTTCGCTTCGTTGAATCCACAATTTAGGGAGCCGCCCCCTGTCCGCGCTGACTCGCGGCTGCGCAGACGCGAGGCCGAGCGTGTCGTCATGGAGGACCCGCTTTCTGCCTTTGGAAGGGCACCCTCTCCGAGTCATTTGGGAGTTCATTTCCCCGCCAAAACAAGACGCCCATCGCGAAGCATGATGGGGCGCATTTCTCCCTTTGAAGCATCAATTGAGCTCGCTAAGGGCTTTGACGACTTTGCCCACCGCGACCCCACCGGCCTTGAGCGCACTTACTATGATGGAAAGCCTGTACGACCTATTAAACGGGATTATATGTCTGATGATCTGGCAGACTTAAGTAACCGCTCCAGTGTACGAAGGCAGCATCAAGAACAGTACAGATCACGGGCAATGGAGTTTAGAGAGGAAGAGGGACATGTAAACGTCAGTCGTGAACGCGTGTTCGTTACGAGTTACCATGAAGTGCCTCTTTACATGGGAACACAACGCAATCACGAATCGTTGCCGTATAACTCACATCAACGTGAAGAGTGCAATGTGCGCACCACGCCAACACTACATGAGTTAGATCAGCGTCTTCGGCACCTTAGACAGCACCGCCTCTTTGATCGTGTTTCTCAACGCTCCCCTGACCGTCACTGTTCACGTCATCACTTCAATCAGGAGGGTGAAATTTACTGCGGCTGCCATAATGCAGGATCAAGTAAGATACGGCGGCCCACACCATGCTCCCATGATCCTTGTATCACCGTTCACCTCTTTCCTGACACCCGTATTCCCACAGCAGCAGCCGGACCAATGAAAATGACACGCGGAGGAAGCAGCCGGCGAAATACCAGCCGTACTGATAGACGTTCAACGCTTCGGGTTGTATCACCGCCATGGCGAACAGAACTCAATTCTGGACCACTGCGACCGTCGTGGAGTTTTGAGCAGCCGCACTCATTTATAACGAAGTCATACAAACGAACTTTGTTGCCGGTCGAACCGTGAGTGAGGGAGAAAAAG
>NW_907793.1:0-1016 GCF_000209065.1 Trypanosoma cruzi | reverse complement strand
CGCCGTCGTATTTAGCCACGTACACAACGTAGGCGGTGCGGAACGCGTTGTCGCGGTGCACCAGCCAACTGCCGTCAGTCACGGTCAGCGTGGTTGCAATGAGCATGGCAAAGCCAAGACGGAACTCGCTGGACACAACCTGCAGCACGCTGCCGCCATCCACCACAACGTCCCCAAACACACACGCGCCTTTGTAGTATTCGGTACTCGGCGCACTCCACGAGCTGTTCTGTATGGAGAACACGGAGCCGCCGCTAACACGCAGGTCCGACGCAATAGCATACATCACGTGCATCTGCGACATGACAGCGCAGTTGTCCATGTAGAAGACGCTGGACAGGTTCACGACAAGGCCGCGCTCCACAAGTATCGCAGCGCACGAACCCCCGCCACACACCAGAGTCGACCGCGTCATGACAAACCGCGTCGACAGAAGACAGACGCCGTCCAGGACAAGCGCGGAGCCGTGCCGGGATTTCTCGTGGCCAGGAGTCGTCGGCACGTACTGCGACCCGCCAACCGTCGCGCGCAGGGTCGAGTTCGCCAGCAGCACACTCGAGTTCAGCGGCATCGTGCCATGCAGCACGATCGTGCCCTCCAGCGACGTCACATTCGTCATGTTGACGAGGACGTGCGGCACCAGGTGCGCTGTGCTCTCGCTGAGGCCACCAATCCGCAGCTGCGCGCCGCCCACAAGCACGCAGTGGCGAAGCGTCACGTTCAGCGCGTCAGCGAACGCATCCATCGAGCGCAGGTCCACCGCCACAGTGATCGGTCCGCTGAACACCACCGAGTCGAAGCACGTCGTCGCCTGACCGCCGCCAACCGTCACGGACTCCGTCAGCGTCACGCCACTCACGCAGTCCTGCCCACCGCCACCACCGGAACTCGCAGGCGGCACGTCGAACGGCAGGCACGCCTCGCCCACGCCGCCGGCACGGCAGCTGCACACGCAGTCGGAGAACGACGCCGTCAGTGCATCGAAGCACGCCAGCGCAGCCGCACAGCCGTCGCAC
>NW_907792.1:0-1016 GCF_000209065.1 Trypanosoma cruzi | reverse complement strand
CAAATTACGACATGCCGGAACTTCGTTGTACGCGCAATGCCAATACGGACACGCACCCTCGGCGAGTTTGCAGCTGCCAGCAAGAAACATACGACAAGGCACGTTTGCAAAGCGTGCAGCTTCTTCAGGGCTAAGATCTGCCTTTGTAGGCCGTGGCCTGCACTCCGGCCTAGCCGGCCGCGGTGCCGCACGAAAACTCTCTCGGATAAATTCCTTGTCTGCCTCGGTGACAAGCGGATAGGCCTCCAGCGCGGAGGCGTGGATGACATCAAAGACAGGAAACTCGCTGATGAAAAAAAGGGTACGAAGGGCTTCATTCAATGTGCACGAGGGCGACATACGGAAGTACTTCTGCCGCATTCCCAAACGTTCAGCCCGTGAGAGAATGATGGCGGGCTCCATTTCCAGGAATGCCGCAACGGCCTTCTCATTCCGCGCCTCCGCAGGCGACAGTGGGGTGATGGAGACTTGGCAGGGACTCCACGCTTCCTGGCAATGCGCTTTTTTGTCGAGAAAGACTCGACTGGATGTCGCAACGTTCTCAACCCTCGTCTCTCCCTCCCCTTCCTCCGTCGTCGGCTCCTGCCGCCCCTCTTCCCCCAGAACCTCCTCGTTGTGCTCCGCGGTCCCGATCCACCTTGAGGCGCGGTTGTACCGCCGGTTGATGTGGAAGCACGGCAGCGGTGGATTCGTGGACCAACAGAAGGCCACAATATCCCCAAGCCGATGGCGCTCGCTGCCCCAGTCGGTAACAACAGTGAAGTCGGGATCGTGAAAGTTAAACTGACAACGCCACGTAATCGTTTCCGTTCTTCTGTCAAAGCGAGATGTGTTCTCATTCCGCTTCGTCATTCCCTCCGACGTGATTTGGCACACGACGCCTCTTTTCTTCGCCGCCTCCCGCAACGCGTGTAGCGGTGGGGGAAGTGCGCGAAAGGTGTAACGCCAAAACTTTGAAAATCCCCGTCGACAATTACTGATGATCCGACTGACATCCTCCAAGAAATGAAAATCGC
>NW_907791.1:0-1016 GCF_000209065.1 Trypanosoma cruzi | reverse complement strand
TCATAATTCGAAACAAAAACATAGACCACAGCGTGTGGTGCAGCAGCCGCTCGAAAACGATCCGCCGACTGCAGCACCCTTGTGGGCAAGAGCTCGCGAAATTCCTCCAAGAAGCGGATAATTCAGGGTTGTTTGGTGTCCAGTGTGTGCACACGCAAACATACATTGAAAGAGAGTGTCTCTGACTCCCGCCATTCATAATTCAAAACAAAAATTTAGACCACAGCGTGTGGTGCAGCAGCCGCTCGAAAACGATCCGCCGACTGCAGCACCATTGTGGGCAAGAGCTCGCGAAATTCCTCCAAGAAGCGGATAATTCAGGGTTGTTTGGTGTCCAGTGTGTGCACACGCAAACATACATTGAAAGAGAGTGCCTCTGACTCCCGCCATTCATAATTCGAAACAAAAATTTAGACCACAACGTGTGGTGCAGCAGCCGCTCGAAAACGATCCGCCGACTGCAGCACCCTTGTGGGCAAGAGCTCGCGAAACACCTCCAAGAAGCGGATAATTCAGGGTTGTTTGGTGTCCAGTGTGTGCACACGCAAACATACATTGAAAGAGAGTGCCTCTGACTCCCGCCATTCATAATTCGAAACAAAAATTTAGACAACAACGTGTGGTGCAGCAGCCGCTCGAAAACGATCCGCCGACTGCAGCACCATTGTGGGCAAGAGCTCGCGAAATTCCTCCAAGAAGAGGATAATTCAGGGTTGTTTGGTGTCCAGTGTGTGCACACGCAAACATACATTGAAAGAGAGTGTCTCTGACTCCCGCCATTCATAATTCAAAACAAAAATTTAGACCACAACGTGTGGTGCAGCAGCCGCTCGAAAACGATCCGCCGACTGCAGCACCCTTGTGGGCAAGAGCTCGCGAAATTCCTCCAAGCAGCGGATAATTCAGGGTTGTTTGGGTGTCCAGTGTGTGCACACGCAAACATACATTGAAAGAGAGTGTCTCTGACTCCCGCCATTCATAATTCAAAACAAAAATTTAGACCACAGCGTGTGGTG
>NW_907790.1:0-1016 GCF_000209065.1 Trypanosoma cruzi | reverse complement strand
TCTTTGTGGATGCAAATGGTAATCACGCCAAACAACGCGAAGCGCCAGTCAAGCACCACATATGGGCCACAGACACCACCCACCCACCCATTCACTCTTCCTCCTCCCAATGGCGTGGCCCTCCTGCACCTCTACAAACACGCCTGTCCCTCAGTCATGCAACCTTCTAACGCAAGCACTCAAAATGCGTTTCGGTAATCCAAAATCCAACACCTATGAAAAAAAAGGATAGGCTCGCAGAGGCCACACGGCTCCTCAACGCACCCTCAAGCCCTCCTCACGACTCTTTAATGCGATGGCGAAGAATACAGGCGGCTCTCGTGTCACATAAGGCGGCCAATGGGAGCGGTGCCCAAATGCAGAGAATGCCAAGTAAAACAGAAAAGGGAGGAGGTTCGCAGAGGACGTCACCTGCCACGCCTGATGTGTGTCTTCTCATTCGTGCGATGGAGAACCAACGACACTGTTGTTGCGGTGCCTGCCCGTGCCTGCACCTCACACTCGGGCCAATGAACGCCTCAAGGAACATCCTGCAGAGGGCATGCAGCTGGCCGTGCAAACAATCCCGAGTCTCGTCAACGTTCCAGCAGCCGCTCTTTTGGCGAGGCGTCGCTCTCTTTCGTCCTTGTCTCCCGTGTGCCATCCTCGTATGAAATGAAAATGCCTTCCACGTCTGGTGTCATCAATTACCTCCAAGTAAATTTGAAAGGATTCACGGCCTCGAGAAAAAGCATCCAAAGTGGCAGTCAACGTGAGATACACAATGCGTGTCATCTTCCGCAGCCGCGTGCATTGCAACTCCCCTCAGCCGCCCACTGTTTCTTCCTTCTTTGTGGACCCAAACCGCATAGTACACTTGGACTTGCTCGGGTCCTCCACAGGCTCGCATAACCGTGTCCGTCCCGCCCGTGTGGCTATTGGGTTGCATCACGTCACCGCTCACCGCTGCACCACCAAGTAAAGTGAAATAAGGACCCAAAACACCACACCCGTGAGGCGAAAACACACATGCATCA
>NW_907789.1:0-1016 GCF_000209065.1 Trypanosoma cruzi | reverse complement strand
TGTCCACAAACTTTGACAGCTCCGCGAGGCACGGCAAAACAATTTGCACCACCTCGCTCTCGAGGGGAGGGGCGCTGATATCCCGCACTTCCAGCTCGCTAAGCACCCGCACTGGCACGTCGTGGCTGATGTCAAGATGTGGGCGGACGCCCTGCATCGAGACACGCAGCGCCGGCCTTCTCGCCGCATTCTTCGTCAGTTTGATGGTGACGTTTGGGCAGCGCTCTGCCTGGCGCATGATGTGAAAAAGTTGTGAAATGTCCGCCACCTCGCAGAAGATGGCGTTTTCTTGCAGCTGCGACTGGGACTGGAAGTCGCTGAAGATGGCCTGCGTGCGGCATCCGGCCCATACCTGCATGCCGTCTGCAGACTGCGTGCTCGTGAAGAAGCGAATGCGTGTGGGGTGCAGTTTGATCACGCACGACGCTGAATGCCGCGGCACGCCTGGCACACACTGGCAAGGGTGCGCTGGTCACGCACAGTGGCCTTGAACTTCATCACCAACCTGCAGGGCCCCAGCCCACACAGAGAGGCATCAACGAGTACATGCCAGCGAAGAGAAGAGGATGGAAGAGTGAAACAACACCACCACAGAAACAACAACAAGCAAAATACAGGAAGGCCAAAAAAAAAAGGTGCGACATCGGCGTGCAAGTCAACGTGGCGGAAAAAAACAACAACCAAAAAATCCCCCCAAACAAACAAAAAATGCATGGCAATTCACTAGGGGATGTTGCAAGTTTGACCTCCACATTTACATCGCGGGGACACGGGCGGTCCTTCGCTTCTCCTCCCTCCCTCCCTCCGGCCGCTCTTCCCCGTTCCTTCCGCTAAAAACAAATTACATAACGAGCTCCAGCGGGTGGGGTGCCGCTTTCCCCGCCGTTTTTCGTGGTGCATCCGCTATTGTGGTTTGAGTGCTCATGAGATCCTTCAGCATTGCTGTTAGCACCTCCTCAATGCTGCGCCGCTGCACAACGCAGCCAATTTCACCATCACCGTCATCGTCATCGTCA
>NW_907788.1:0-1016 GCF_000209065.1 Trypanosoma cruzi | reverse complement strand
GTTCTCAGATTGAACGAGACTATTTACTCAGTACACGAGCGGGGCTCACATCGGCCGCAATGGTGAATTCTTTGCCCTCTCAGGGTCCAAAGACTGCTGCGATGGCGCTTCAGGGTTACATGGGTCCGTTTGCAGCCACACCACTGCAACCTCCTCTCCTGCGGTCGCTTGTAGAAAATGGAATAGTGGCAGATTTATCAATGCCGATTCATCATCAGCCCAATGCGGGGGGACACCGACTGTACGTCCCGACGCTTGAAGGTCCTTACTTTCAGGTTCAGACCATCGTTTCCACCCGAGTACCAGTCATCAAAGTGACGGAAAAGGCCACTGAGATGCGGGGCGACATCACCTTCGCTGGTGGCGAACACTGGCGTTCGATGCAACTGACGAACCATCTGCTGAAGCGGTACCCGGCGTCAAGGGGGCTTATATTGTTCCTTAAGCATTGCGTGAGGCAAATGGGAATAGGTGACTCACAGCCAGGTGGTGTGACTTCATTTGCCATCTATCTTATGGTACTACACTTTTTTAACGAAATCTCTCGACACCTGGAGGGGATTCTTCAGCAGCAACAGAAAAAACAACAGGAGCGCGAAGATCGAGAGAATGTGGTGACGAATTCTGGAAATGAGGGAACGACAGGGACCTCCAGCGGGACGGGCGATGGTGTTACTAGCGGTGCGCACATCAGTGGAACAAGTACACCGACGCCCGGAGCACCGATGCCTTTGGCTTCTCTGAAGGCAACTGCCGTATCTTTGCCTGCCCCTCAGCAAAGGTCACGTTTTGACGATAGATTCTCCTTGGTGGAAATGATGCTTCTGCAAAGAGTTCACCCCTATCATGAGGAGAAGGGCGGCAAACAGAATACGGCGAGCATTTTGCATTATATCCGTGCATTTCTTGAAGAGGAGGAAGTGTCTGTGAGTGGCGACGAAGGCGACAAGGATCGGGCGGCAGACCTCATAAAGGAGCGAACGGGTGCCAAACTGGTGGCGCCATGGATTACGATG
>NW_907787.1:0-1016 GCF_000209065.1 Trypanosoma cruzi | reverse complement strand
CAATGTGCGTTTGGGAACAACGCAGTAAGCCTCCGCAGCAGCAAGCGGAATACTGGCGAGAGGTGAAGGGTCGCATGGATAAAGTGGGACCGATTCTTCGCCACATCCTTGATGAGCAATCATATGATGATCGGATTGAGAAGTGTCACGAAACCGTGGAAGAGACGATTTCCCCGGAAACTCAGTATTACACTGGTTTGGGGAATTCTACGATGTGGGGCGGTAATAGCGTGTTCCACTGGCTTGCGAAGGTTGTACGAATACGAGAGGAAGCCTGCAAGGGTGAATTTTCTTTGAATTTGCCGATATCTGACCATCTCTGTAACAAAACATTGTGCATGTTGGCAAGGTTGATGCAGCAGGATGATTTTAATTCACTCATATTGAGACTCAAGCATAATCTTGTATCAAAAAATATGGAACGGTGTACCGTGTTTGCATTTTTGGATGCGGACTTCATAACTGCAATACGACACAAAGTGAGGGAGCTGAAGCGAACAGCACGACGCCAGCCACACCGCAGTGCGCTGGAGGTGTACTCACAGGAGCGCCCCACCAGGCACCATGTCTTACCGCCACCGCATTACTTTTCTGAGAAGGTTGGCGTAGATTGCTGTGTGTTGTACTTACCGGAGGTGGAGGACTTTCCGCTGTTGGACGCCTTCTTTTTCGTGAATTCAAATCCAATGACGCTGGTTGGGCTGCGGATGTCCACGGCAAATGAGCACCACACCACCGCCAGCACTGTGAGGCAGTTCACTGAGTGCCTGGCAGCATATTTTAATGGCTGGGAGGAGTTATCCCGAGACATGTTGTGGGAGATCATTTATGTGCAGCACGCAGACAGCACGCCGATGAATGACTGGCAGAGATGTGATATTGTCAATACCGATGTTGTGAGCGAGGAGGAAGATCAGAGGATTGCGGCATTCTGGAAGGGAAAGGTGCGCCAGTACCAATTGGCAATATCACCCGGAGACTTTAGAAGAGACGAGGCTCTCCGAAGTGAGGTGTAA
>NW_907786.1:0-1016 GCF_000209065.1 Trypanosoma cruzi | reverse complement strand
AACAACCCTGAATATCCGCTGCTGGAGGAATTTCGCGAGCTCTTGCCCACGAGGGTGCTGCACTCGGCTGATCGTTTTCGAGCGGCTGCTGCATCACACGTTGTGGTCTAAATTTTTGTTTCCAATTATGAATGGTGGGAGTCAGAGACACACTCTGTCAATATCTGTTTGCGTGTTCACACACTGGACACCAAACAACCCTGAACTATCCGCTGCTTGGAGGAATTTCGCGAGCTCTTGCCCACGAGGGTGCTGCACTCGGCTGATCGTTTTCGAGCGGCTGCTGCATCACACGTTGTGGTCCAAATTTTTGTTTCCAATTATGAATGGTGGGAGTCAGAGACACACTCTGTCAATATCTGTTTGCGTGTTCACACACTGGACACCAAACAACCCTGAACTATCCGCTGCTTGGAGGAATTTCGCGAGCTCTTGCCCACGAGGGTGCTGCACTCGGCTGATCGTTTTCGAGCGGCTGCTGCATCACACGTTGTGGTCCAAATTTTTGTTTCCAATTATGAATGGTGGGAGTCAGAGACACACTCTGTCAATATCTGTTTGCGTGTTCATGCACTGGACACCAAACAACCCTGAACTATCCGCTGCTTGGAGGAATTTCGCGAGCTCTTGCCCACGAGGGTGCTGCACTCGGCTGATCGTTTTCGAGCGGCTGCTGCATCACACGTTGTGGTCTAAATTTTTGTTTCCAATTATGAATGGTGGGAGTCAGAGACACACTCTGTCAATATCTGTTTGCGTGTTCACGCACTGGACACCAAACAACCCTGAACTATCCGCTGCTTGGAGGAATTTCGCGAGCTCTTGCCCACGAGGGTGCTGCACTCGGCTGATCGTTTTCGAGCGGCTGCTGCATCACACGTTGTGGTCTAAATTTTTGTTTCCCAATTATGAATGGTGGGAGTCAGAGACACACTCTGTCAATATCTGTTTGCGTGTTCATGCACTGGACACCAAACAACCCTGAACTATCCGCTGCTGGAGGAATTCGCGAGCTC
>NW_907785.1:0-1016 GCF_000209065.1 Trypanosoma cruzi | reverse complement strand
ATGTCATGAGGAGTTTTGGAAGACGCGGGGCATAAATCCCCTGCTGTGTTTTCGCATGTTTTCAGCCCCTTCCTGAGGAGACGATGACTCCTGGAAGCGACGTGGACTTTGCAGACAGGCGAAGAGATGAACTGTGTCTGAATCGCCTTCTTGCCGCTTCACACCTGACACGGCAAGACCGCGCCGTCTACATACCGCTGGAGTTGGAATACTGGAAAACCTCGTTTGCGGAACACACAACATTAGGCATGAATGTTCCTTCATGGCTTCAGAACGATATTGCCACGGCCCAGTTGGTTGCAATGGCTGCTGATACTGCTCTCTATGGCATTAGAGATGATGGAAGTGTAAACACGACTAGGGGAAGCGGTCCATCATTTTATATGCATGACTGGCAAGAAGCGGTGCGGCCTACAAGGACTCTGCGTGTGGCAGCGGCTCTTGCAGCAGTGCCACTGCGTGTGTACGATGCCAATGCACCTAAAAACGATCTTTGGGATTTTCTACACCGTTATCCACTACTAACGACATCTCCGGTTGCAAACAATGGATTCTTTACGCCGCTAACGCACCCCATCAATTTTGAATTTCAAACTGAAGCTGGGCGTGTGTTGGGTCATGCCTTGACGATGAGAGGTGCAGGCAAGCTGCTCGACCTGACTTATCCACGACAAGAGGCATTGCTGCGATATGGCCTTCCGCTGCGAACGGCAAATTATCTGCCTCTTGTAACAGGAAACAGCTACCCCATCTCATCGACATTCCCTCAAGATTTTGTGCTCCCACGTGATATTTTGGCCTCTGGGGCGCTGGATGGCATCGATGTTGGATCTCATGTTGTGTCAACGTTTGGCTCAGCCCCCATGATTCAGGGGATTCTAACGGATGCAGAAAAGGTATTGCATTGCCGTCGACACCTCTACGAGGATGCATACTGCATGGAGAAAGACGAATGGAAGGAAGTCATTGAGGACGTCCTTCAAATGCGAAATGACTATGATCACCGTGATAACGAG
>NW_907784.1:0-1016 GCF_000209065.1 Trypanosoma cruzi | reverse complement strand
GCTCTCATCCCCAGAGCAGTGCTGCCACGGCAGCAGCGAGAAAAGCACCGGCGGCCACCCAAGGCTGCGCGACGGCGCCGGTAGCGTCAATGGACCCCGATTCATTTGTCTCATTCTCCTGTGCGGCCACCACCAGCTGGAAGCACAGCAGGGCGCACACAACGAGGGCCACGGCGAAGCGGTTGAGACGGGTGGCGGACATGGTATCCTTGCGAATTATTGCAATGGTTGCTTTTGCTGATCTTGCCTGCGTTTTCTTCCGCAGCCCAGAAAGTGCAAGTAAACAGGAGAAGCGGGGAGGAGTGAGGAGTCGGCACAAACAGGATCCCGTCACAGAGCGAGCACAACACAACAAGACGCAAGCACACACAGGGAAAAGAAGCAACACTGCTCAAAACCGCCAAGGGTACCGGTGCACAAGCGCCTTTGTACCCCACAGGGTGGCTGCTGTAAGGATCCCTCCGCCAACAGCACGCCCAAAGAAACAATTTATATTCACATAAGAACAATGACAGCCAAAAAATATAAAATATATACCAAAAAACACAAACAAAAAGACAAACCAAAGAGTGAAACAGAAAAAACAAAAAAAAAACGAACGATCGAGACAAATAATAATAACCCAGAAAATACCCATATACAAGACACAGAGTGTGAGCTGTGTGGATGCGCATGGGCTGCGGTGTTTGCCGTGTGCACGCCCGCATGCGGGAGATTCCTCTTGACACCAAGTGCCGCCCTGCTACAATTTGCCCCCTAACCTACACACACACACACACACAGACAGACACACAAAGAGGGCTCTCATCCCCAGAGCAGCGCTGCCACGGCAGCAGCGAGAAAAGCACCGGCGGCCACCCAAGGCTGCGCGACGGCGCCGGTAGCGTCAATGGACCCCGATTCATTTGTCTCATTCTCCTGTGCGGCCACCACCAGCTGGAAGCACAGCAGGGCGCACACAACGAGGACCACGGCGAAACGGTTGAGACGGGTGGGCGACATGGTATCCTTGCGAA
>NW_907783.1:0-1016 GCF_000209065.1 Trypanosoma cruzi | reverse complement strand
ATCATCATGAATTGCCCCGACGAGATGGATGTGAAGGCGATGTGTGCATGGATGAAGCGCGATGGGGATACAGATGAGCAAACGAAATATTGGAAGATGGTTGAAAAACACATGGAAAAAGTGGGGCCGCTTCCGCAGCATATATTTCATGCGAATGATTTTAAAGCACGATTTGGTGCCGTTGAGGATGCCTTGGAAGCGATCAATTCTCGGTATGCTGAGAATCGCTTTATACTTCCGGGAGGGGGGCTATGGTATTCTAAGGATCCGTCCCAAAAACTCGTGAGGATTGTCCGAATAAGAGGAGAACGCGGTGCTGAGAGGTTTCGTAACGCACCGATATGTTATTTCCTTGGGTCTCGATCAGCGAATATTTTGGCAAAGGCAATGAGTGAGAAAGGCTTTTTGTTGTTTTTATTGGGGGTGAGGAAAACTATTTCGTCCGCATGTACGGACAGGTTTTGTTTGCGCGCGCTCATCTTTGGGAGGTTTTTCAGTGCAATGGCCGAGGAACTCAATGAGCTGAAGTCACCAGCACGTCGTGGAGCACGGCGCACAGTGCTGAAAGCAAATCCTGGAGCGCACCCCACCGAAATATGTGAAATACCTGGAGTTGGAAAAATTGATGCGAAACAAAATATAAATTATCGAGTGCTGTACATACCGGTGGTCAGGGACTTTCCGCTGGTGGACTGCTTTTTCTTCGTGGAGTCACCGCGGAGGACGCTGGTGGGGCTGCAGATGACTACGGCGGGTGAGCATCGCACGACAACCAGCACCGTGCGGCAGTTCACTGAGCATCTATCGAAGTTTTTTAATGGTTGGGAGGAATTTTCTCAGGGATTGTCGTGGGAGATTATTTATGTGCAGCACGCAGACAGCACGCCGATGAATGGCTGGCGGAGATGTGATGTCGTCGACCCGCTGAGTGTGGGAGATGTTGATCATGGGAGGATTGCGGAGTTCTGGAAAACCACACATCAGTACCAGTTCACGCTGACCGAGTGTTTTCTCAG
>NW_907782.1:0-1016 GCF_000209065.1 Trypanosoma cruzi | reverse complement strand
GAAGGGTACCAACTACGATCACAACAATGGGAGCCAACCACGATCACCACGAAGGTACCAACTACGATCACAACAATGGAGCCAACCACGATCACCACGAAGGTACCAACTACGATCACAACAATGGAGCCAACCACGATCACCACGAAGGTACCAACTACGATCACAACAATGGAGCCAACCACGATCACCACGAAGGTACCAACTACGATCACAACAATAGAGCCAACCACGATCACCACGAAGGTGCCATCTACGATCACAACAATGGAGCCAACCACGATCACCACGAAGGTACCAACTACGATCACAACAATGGAGCCAACCACGATCACCACGAAGGCGCCAACTACGATCACAACAATGGAGCCAACCACAATCACCACGAAGGTACCAACTACGATCACAACAATGGAGCCAACCACGATCACCACGAAGGTACCAACTACGATCACAACAATGGAGCCAACCACGATCACCACGAAGGTACCAACTACGATCACAACAATGGAGCCAACCACGATCACCACGAAGGTACCAACTACGATCACAACAATGGAGCCAACCACGATCACCACGAAGGTACCAACTACGATCACAACAATGGAGCCAACCACGATCACCACGAAGGTACCAACTACGATCACAACAATGGAGCCAACCACGATCACCACGAAGGTGCCAACTACGATCACAACAATGGAGCCAACCACGATCACCACGAAGGTACCAACTACGATCACAACAATGGAGCCAACCACGATCACCACGAAGGTACCAACTACGATCACAACAATGGAGCCAACCACGATCACCACGAAGGTACCAACTACGATCACAACAATGGAGCCAACCACGATCACCACGAAGGTACCAACTACGATCACAACAATGGAGCCAACCACGATCACCACGAAGGTACCAACTACGATCACAACAATGGAGCCAACCACGATCACCACGAAGGTACCAACTACGATCACAACAATGGAGCCAACCAAGATCACCACGAAGGA
>NW_907781.1:0-1016 GCF_000209065.1 Trypanosoma cruzi | reverse complement strand
AGACCACAGCGTGTGGTGCAGCAGCCGCTCGAAAACGATTATCCGAGTGCAGCACCCCTGTGGGCAGGATCTCGCGAAATTCCTCCAAGCAGCGGATAGTTCAGGGTTGTTTGGCGTCCAGTGTGTGAACACGCAAACAGACATTGAAAGAGAGTGTCTCTGACCACCACCATTCATAATTCGAAACAAAAATTTAGACCACAGCGTGTGGTGCAGCAGCCACTCGAAAACGATTATCCGAGTGCAGCACCCTTGTGGGCAAGATCTCGCGACATTCCTCCAAGCAGCGGATAGTTCAGGGTTGTTTGGCGTTCAGTGTGTGAACACGCAAACAGACATTGAAAGAGAGTGTCTCTGACCACCACCATTCATAATTCGAAACAAAAACATAGACCACAACGTGTGGTGCAGCAGCCGCTCGAAAACGATTATCCGAGTGCAGCACCCCTGTGGGCAGGATCTCGCGAAATTCCTCCAAGCAGCGGATAGTTCAGGGTTGTTTGGCGTCCAGTGTGTGAACACGCAAACAGACATTGAAAGAGAGTGTCTCTGACCACCACCATTCATAATTCGAAACAAAAATTTAGACCACAACGTGTGGTGCAGCAGCCGCTCGAAAACGATCCGCCGACTGCAGCACCATTGTGGGCAAGAGCTCGCGAAATTCCTCCAAGCAGCGGATAATTCAGGGTTGTTTGGTGTCCAGTGTGTGCACACGCAAACATACATTGAAAGAGAGTGTCTCTGACTCCCGCCATTCATAATTCAAGACAAAAATTTAGACAACAACGTGTGGTGCAGCAGCCGCTCGAAAACGATTATCCGACTGCAGCACCATTGTGGGCAAGAGCTCGCGAAATTCCTCCAAGCAGCGGATAATTCAGGGTTGTTTGGTGTCCAGTGTGTGAACACGCAAACAGACATTGAAAGAGAGTGTCTCTGACCACCACCATTCATAATTCGAAACAAAAATTTAGACCACAGCGTGTGGTGCAGCAGCCACTCGAAAACGATTA
>NW_907780.1:0-1016 GCF_000209065.1 Trypanosoma cruzi | reverse complement strand
CAATGGTGCAAAGGTGTCATTGCCCCTGCCTGGGTGAGGCCTAAGCCCCACATTACACGCACACAGAGAAGCACACGGCGCATTTGAAAATATGTTAATATTTTTTCACGGCACATCTATGGGAAGGAGCACCACCCCCGTATGCATGTTGGCAAAGCAATGGCCCCACAACGGCGGTGCTAAAAACACGCATCCAGAATCAGACGAAAGAGAAGAGGGGTGTGGAACACCCACAAGAAATGATGAATAGCCCACTTAAAACCGGCAGCAAAGAACAGGAAAGAAGCAGCAGCAGTAGTACTGGTGGTGACCATCATTTCCTTTTTTCTTCCCTTTACTCGCTAATAACCCAAACACGTGGGGTTCAAAAGTCCTTTTCACACAAGATTGTGCGGCAGTTAGCCTCTCTCCAACCAGCCGCCTCAATACATCTAAAAGAGCACACAAGAAAACCACAAATAGCCATGGGAAAAAAAGAGAGAGAAACAATAAAAGATCCCACGGCATTAGTACGGAGGAGGAACGACACGCTTTTCGCACAATTAGTCGTAAAGTCGGCCAGAGCAAAAGAGATCCAGGCCCGAGCAAACTCGGACACCACAGGCGGTTATTGTGCTCCTTTCAGGCTTTTCAGCCGGCTCCTGTTCCACCCGAAGGAAGAGGGCTGGCGGAATGTGATCCTCGCCGCAAAGAGCTGCTGCATCGGGGGCCAACAAAACAAATCCTCCATATTGCGAATGTCAGGTGGGCCACCCCACCGCATTTCCACGTCATTATCGCTTGGCCGCGCACGTGCATCTCTTCACGTACCCCGTCGTTCCTCAAGAAGCCTTTCCGCAGGAGTCCTCAAATGCAGTAGACGCTTGAGAGCAACAAGCCAGGCCTCGCAGTCGCTGTCAGTCTCACAAACTACCTCCAGTGATTTCCCACCGCGAAGCAAAAGTGCGAATGCGCGGCGGTTGTCTGTTCAAGGCTGGACGGAGTGATGTTTTGCGTGGGATCATGGCGGTGCGTCC